>NC_080385.1:127828845-128041449 GCF_014773155.1 Arachis stenosperma | reverse complement strand
TTAATTCTTTGACTTTTATGTTGATGCACTCTGTTTCTTCTATTTCTCTTTTAATGCAATTTATGATTCATGTTCCTTTATTGTTGATTTGATTTGTTGATTGTTAATTTCTTGCTATTAGAATTGTAGATTACTTTTCTTGCAATTTTATTTTACTTTCCTTTATGCCTTCCAAGTGTTTAATTAAATGCTTGAGGATACTAGAGTAGAATTTTCTCGTCTTGGCTTCGGTTGAGTAATTGGTGATTCTTGAGTTATCTAATTCCTTGGTTGATTGAACTAGATTGCTAAATGACTTGAGTGCCACTAAGCTAGCCTTTCCTCAGGAGTAGGCTAGGACTTGTGGAATCAAGTTGATTCATCCACTTGACTTTCCATGTTTGTTTAACCAAGTGGGAGCGAACAACTCATCACGATCGATAAAGATAACTAGGATAGGACTTCTAATCCTCATATCTTGCCAGGAGCTTTGTTAGTTACTCGTTTATTCCTTTGCCATTTATTTCTTGTTCACTATCTCAAAAACCCCAAACATACCTCATAACCAATAACAAGAATACTTTATTGCAATTCCTAGGGAGAACGACCCGAGATTTGAATACTTCGGTTATATTTTTAGGGTTTGTTATTTATGACAACCAAATTTTTGTATGAAAGGATTATTGTTGGTTTAGAACTATACTTGCACGAGAATTTATTTGTCAAATTCTAGACCACACAAAAATCCAATCATCAGTAGATGATTAATATTCATAATTATTTTATATTCATTCATCAAAGCCAGGGCATCACAACTTCATTTAAATCCATATCTCTTTCTTATAACTAATCGTGTTTACCTCTTTCTTCTTCTCCCAAGCTACCTAAAATTCCTAACTTTTGGTAATTACTAAGCTTACTAGTAAAATCTAGGGCTAACAGGCAAAAATAGAGGTTTAGGGGTTCGAAACCATGTTTAGATCATAAAAACACAGGTGTTGGAAAACACATGTGCGCGTGCGCACAGCTTAATAAGAAAACATAACGTGTGCAGGCGCATGAATGCGTGCGTGCACACACCAACCAAGAATACTTGGTGTGCGTGCGCCTCACCCATGTGAGAGCCACCAGCAGAAAGCATGTCCTAGTGCGTACATGCGCACAAGAGCGTGCATACGCACACTTTCTGAAAAACACCAGGTGCGTGCGCACAAAGGCGTGCATACGCAAAGGTAAAATTTCTGCTACTTGCTGGGTGCGTGCGCAACAGTGTGCATGGACACACATCAGAAAACCTGATTATGCTGCAACTTTAAAATTTCAGTTTTTCGCACCGGATTTCTGGCGTTTTATATCTTCCTCTAAGAATTCGGTTTTCCGCAAACCTTATATCATTCTCAAGCTTATAAAACATTCTTTAATTTAAAACAAGCTCCATTTTCATCCAAAATTTGAGGAGCAAGTTATGGACTACCAAATATCATCAAAAATCAAGTTTACCAATTATACCGAACTCCCATTTTACCCAAAATCACATTTTCTTACCAAAACTCATTCCCACTCACTCAACATACGATAACCATCAATACAACTTACCCATAACAATAGCACAATAATTCTTGCAACCCTATCACTTCCTTAGCTCAATAACATCTCATTTCAATCCAACTTTACAAGTTTTAATCACAATTAACTATTATTCCATATACACATATTGTCATTATCATAAAATTCCAACTATCGTCACATCAATATTCTTATATCAATACTAACAAATTCAAATAAACACACTCAATCTCAACCATATCATTATATTGCTATTACCATAAATCCTCTATCCATCATCATTATACTAGCATATATACATACACATTCAACACACATTGTCAATGCTCAACACATGCCCAACATCAACTTATCCATCCATATCATAAAGACTAATCATTTAACACATTTAACAACTTCAACTTATCCTATAGTTCCATAACCTAAGTTTTCACAGAGCCTTATATAAATGGGTGAAACCTAACCATACATTGGTCGATCACCACATTTGGTCCAAGGCAGCCACACTAGTCACACACACAACCCCACAAGCTTGAGAAATCAATCAAACCTTAGCACCAATCTCCCACCAAGCCTCCAAATGTCCATAATTCAATTCCAATGCATATATATATACTTAATTCTCACCTATTACACATGTATACTTCGAATTCAGAATTCATATAGTAAAATCAAGAATTGGCTAAGGTTTAAGCGATCCTTACCGCACCCACGCACAAAACAACTCAAACCTGATAAGCTCCGCAAGCTAAATCAAACCTAAAACACCAAATTTGGCAAAATCTCATTACAAGGCTCAATTTCACAAATCAAAAGGGCGTGGAGAATCTGAGATGGGATTATGGCTTACCCGTGAAATTGATCTGATAGAACATAGAGTTCGATGCGCTGGACGTGTGGCCATAAACAGTACGGCTATCAGAGCTCGAACAGAGGAATTATGGCAGATGGAAGTGATGGTGAGGGTTTGGAGCTCTCCTCCCCCTTGCTGTCTTCAGCGTGTTTTTTTGCTGAATGGGGAAGGAGATGCTTCTGCCCATTTTAAGTTATGGGCCCGATTGGACCCACGGGCCCGGTTTTGGCCCGGTTCAATTGGTTCGGTCTATCCGTCTAATTTTTTGCCAAATTTTTTGAAATTGGTGTCAAAATTATCGTTTTGAAGAGCTCTATCTAATTTTGATATTAGATTTACATTTTTAATTTCCTAATTAAAATTCAATGTATTGACTAATTATTTACTGATTTTAGCGGGGTTTATATCCTACACACCTAATTAAGAATTTTGTCCTCAAAATTTAGAGTTAATTACCTGAAAGAGGTGTGGCTAGTCTTTCTGCATCTCTGACTCAAGCTCCAAGGTATGCTCTTCAATAGCAGCCCGACTCCAAGCTACTTTCAAAAAGAAACCTCTTTTCTACGTAAAGCTTGATGCTGTTGTCATCAATTCTACTGAAGTTAACGGAAGCGTCAGATCTTCTCTCACTTGAACCGATTCTGGTTCTAGGACATGACTAGGTTCAAAAGTGTATTTACGAGGTTGCGATATGTGAAACTCGTCATGCAGGTTCGAAAGATGTTGTGGTAAAGCAATCTTATACGCCACTGGTCCAATTCTCTTTAGGATCTCAAACGACCCAATGTAACGGGGATTTAATTTTTTAATCTTGATCTCTCTATTCCGGTGGTTGGAGTAACCTTCAGGAAGACGTGTTCTCCTTCCTCAAACTCCAAAGGCTTCCTGGTGCACGAAATTCTGATCTCAATGGCGTCAACAACTTGGTACACACTATTGTAATCTCAACTTTTTTCACAACTTCGCACAACTAACCTGCAAGTGAACTGGGTCGTCCAAGTAATAAACCTTACGCGAGTAAGGGTCGATCCCACGGAGATTGTCGGCTTGAAGCAAGCTATGGTCATCTTGTAAATCTCAGTCTTGTGGATTCAATGGTTATGGAATTTTGATAATTAAAAGATAAATAAACATAAGTAAAGATAGAGATACTTATGTAATTCATTGGTGAGAATTTCAGATAAGCGTATGGAGATGCCTTGTTCCTTTTGAATCTCTGCTTTCCTACTATCTTCATTCAATCATTCATACTCCTTCTATGGCAAGCTGTATGTAGGGGGATCACCGTTGTCAATGGCTATCGTCCATCCTCTCAGTGAAATGGTCCAGGTACGGGTTACGTAGGGCTAATCATCTGTCGGTTCTCACTTGTATCGGAATAAGATCCAATGATCCTTTTGCATCTGTCACTACGCTCAACAGTCATGAGTTTGAAGCTCGTCACAGTCATCCCATCCCAGATCCTACTTGGAATACCACAAACAAGGTTTAGACTTTCTGGATCTCAAGAATGTTGCCAATTGATTCTAGCTTATACCACGAAGACTCTGATCTCATGGAATAGAAGGCTCTGTTGTCAGGAGAGGCAACCATGCGTCGTGGACCAGGAATCCAAGAGATACACATTGAAGCTTGTTTTCAGGTAGAACGGAAGTGGTTGTCAGACACGC
This sequence comes from Arachis stenosperma, assembly GCF_014773155.1. Taxonomy (NCBI): domain Eukaryota; kingdom Viridiplantae; phylum Streptophyta; class Magnoliopsida; order Fabales; family Fabaceae; genus Arachis; species Arachis stenosperma. The sequence goes on along the minus strand of NC_080385.1, from coordinate 128,037,381 downwards.
GTTCATAGGTGAGAATGATGAGTGTCACTTGATCATCACATTCATCATGTTCTTGTGTGCGAATGAATATCGTAGAATAAGAATAAGCTTGAATTGAATAGAAAATAGTAGTACTTTGCATTAATACTCGAGGAACAACAGAGCTCCACACCTTAAGCTATAGTGTGTAGAAACTCCACCGTTGAAAATACATAAGTGATGATGGTCCAAGCATGGCCGTGAGGCCGGCCCCCAATGTCTAAAATAGCATAACACTGATCAAAGATATCTCATACAATAGTAAAAGGTCCTATTTATACTAGACTAGTTACTAGGATTTACAGAGATAAGTAAATGATGCAGAAATCCACTTCCGGGCCCACTTGGTGTGTGATTGGGCTGAGCATTGAAGCTTTCACGTGTAGAGGCCTTTTTGGAGTTAAACGCCAGTTTGCAACTTGTTCTGGCGTTTGACTCTAGATTGCAACTTGTTTCTGGCGTTTATCGCCAGAATAGGGCAGAAAGCTAGTGTTGAACGCTAGTTTGCATCATCTAAACTCGAGAAAAGTATAGACTATTATATATTGCTGGAAAGCCCTGGATATCTACTTTCCAACGCAACTGAGAGCGTGTCATTTGAATTTCTGTAGCTCCAAAAAATCCATTTCGAGTGCAGGGAGGTCAGAATCCAACAACATCAGCAGTCCTTTTTCAGCCTCTGAATCAGATTTTGCTCAGGTCCCTCAATTTCAGCCAGAAAATACCTGAAATAACAGAAAAATACACAAACTCACAATAAAGTCTAAAAATGTAAATTTTGCTTAAAAACTAAAAATATACTAAAATGTGAATAAAACATACTAAAAACTATATAAAAACAATGCCAAAAAGCGTATAAATTATCCGCTCATCACAACACCAAACTTAAATTGTTGCTTGTCCCAAGCAACTAAAAATCAAATAGGATAAAAAGAAGAGAACATACGATGAATCTCGCAATATCAATGAAACTTAGTCCTAATTAGATGAGCAGGGCTAGTAGCTTTTGCTTCTGAACAGTTTTGGCATCTCACTTTATCCTTAGAAATTCAAAATGATTGGCATCTATAGGAACTCAGAATTTTAGATAGTGTTATTGATTCTCCTAGTTCAGTATGTTGATTCTTGAACACAGCTACTTTATGAGTCTTGGCCATGGCCCTAAGCACTTTGTTTTCCAATATTACCACTAGATACATAAATGCCACAGACACATAACTGGGTGAACCTTTTCAGATTGTGAGTCAGCTTTGCTAAAGTCCCCAGTTAGAGGTGTCCAGAGTTCTAAGCACACTTTTTCTGCTTTGGATCATGACTTTAAACCACTCAATCTCAAACTTTTCACTTGGACCTTCATGACACAAGCAAAAGGTTAGGGACAGCTTGATTTAGCCGCTTTGGCCTGGATTTTATTTCCTTGGGCCTTCCTATCCATTATACTCAAAGCATTGGATCCTCTTTACCCATGCCTTTTAGTTTAAAGGGCTATTGGCTTTTTCTGCTTGTTTTTTTCTTTCTTTCTCTTTTTTTGCTACTCTTTTTTTACTGCTTTTCTTGCTTCAAGAATCAATTTCATGATTTTTTAGATTATCAATAACATTTCTCTTCATTCATTATTCTTTCAAGAGCTAACAATTTTAACATTCATAACTTCACTATAAAAAATATGCACTGTTCAAGCATTCTTTTAGAAAACAAAAATATTGCCACCACATCAAACTAATTAAACTAATTTCAAGATAAATTTGAAATTCAGTACTTCTTGTTATTTTGTAATTAGGCACGTTTTTCATTTAAGAGAGGTGAAAGATTCATGGAATTATTCATAGCTTTAAGACATAGACACTAGACACTAATGATCATATAATGAAGACACAACATAGATAGCACATAAAGCATAAAATTCGAAAACAGAAAAATAAGGACAAGGAAATCAAAGAATGGGTCCACCTTAGTGATGGCGGCTAGTTCTTCCTCTTGAAGATCCAATGGAATGCCTGAGCTCCTCTATGTCTCTTCCTTGCCTTTGTTGCTCTTCCTCATAGCTCTTTGATCTTCTCTAATCTCATGGAGAATGATGGAGTGCTCTTGGTGCTCCACCTTTAGTTGGTCCATGTTGTAACTCAAGCCCTCCAAGAGGTGTTGAGTTGCTCCAATAGTTGTGTGGAGGAAAATGCATCCCTTGAGGCATCTCAGGGATTTCATGAGGAATTTCTCATGCTCTTATTGAGGTCCATGAGTGGGCTATCTTGTTTGCTCCATCCTTTTTTAGTGATGGGCTTGTCCTCTTCAATGAGGATGTCTTCCTCTATGCCAATTCCAGCTAAACTGCATAGGTGACAGATGAGATGAGGGAAGGCTAACCTTGCCAAAGTGGAGGACTTGTCAGCCACCTTGTAGAGTTCTAGAGGTATGATCTCATGAACTTTCACTTCCTCCTAATCATGACACTATGGATCATGATAGCCCGATCCACAGTCACTTCGGATCGGTTGCTAGTAGGAATGATAGAGTGTTGTATGAACTCCAACCATCCTCTAGCCACAGGCTTAAGGTCCGGTCTTCTCAATTGAATCGGCTTGCTTCTTGAGTCTCTTTCCATTGAGCTACTTCCACACATATGTCCATGAGGACTTAGTCCAACCTTTGATCAAAGTTGACCCTTCTAGTGTAGGGTGTTGGTGCACGAAATTGCAATAACACTTTTGCAATCCCGCACAACTAACCAGCAAGTGCACTGGGTCGTCCAAGTAATACCTTGCGTGAGCAAGGGTCGATCCCACGGAGATTGTCGGCTTGAAGCAAGCTATGGTTATCTTGTAAATCTTAGTCAGGATATCAGAAATTATCAGGATGATTGTAAAAAGCAAAAGAACATGTAATGGTTACTTGTATTGCAGTAATGGAGAATAGGTTGAGGTTTGGAGATGCTCCATCTTCCGAATCTCTGCTTTCCTACTGTCTTCTTCATCAAACACGCATGTCTCCTTCCATGGCAAGCTGTGTAGGGTCTCACTGTTGTCAGCAGCTACCTCCCATCCGCGCAGTGAAAGCTAATGCACACACTCTGTCACAGTGCTGCCAATCACCGGTTTGGTTCCCTCCCCTACCGGAATAGAATCACTCTTTTGCGTCTGTCACTAACGCCCAGTAGGTTACAGGTTTGAAGCACGTCACAGTCATTCAATCATTGAATCCTACTCAGAATACCACAGACAAGGTTTAGACCTTCCGGATTCTCTTGAATGCTGCCATCAGGTCCTGCCTATACCACGAAGATTCCGATTAAAGAACCCAAGAGATAACTACTCAATCTAAGATAGAAAGAGGTGGTTGTCAGGCACGTGTTCATGGTTGAGAATGATGATTGTCACGGATCATCACATTCATCCGGATTAAGAACAAGTGTTATCTTATAATGGAAGCAAGCATGATTGAATAAGAAACAGTAGTAATGCATTAATCCATCAAGACACAGCAGAGCTCCTCACCCCCAACCATGGGGTTTAGAAACTCATGCTGTGGAAGAAAATGTGTACAATGTCATAAGGTCACATCCGTACTGATTACAATGTAAAAAGGTCCTATAAGTAGTAAACTAGTATCCTAAGGTTTACAGAAATGAGTAAATGACAGAAAAATCCACTTCCTGGCCCACTTGTGTGTGCTTGGGCTGAGAAATGAAGGAAATTCGTGTAGAGACCTTTTCTGGAGTTAAACGCCAGTTCTCATGCCAGTTTGGGCGTTTAACTCCAACTTTTATTCCAGTTCCGGCGTTTAACGCTGGAATTTCTGAGGCCGGATTGCTACGCGGGTTTGGGCCATCAAATCTTGGACAAAGTATGGACTATTATATATTGCTGGAAAGCCCAGGATGTCTACTTTCCAATGCCATTGAGAGCGCGCCAATTGGGCTTCTGTAGCTCCAGAAAATCCACTTCGAGTGCAGGGAGGTCAGAATCCAACAGCATCTGCAGTCCTTTTCAGTCTCTGGATCAGATTTTGCTCAGGACCCTCAATTTCAGTCAGAAAATACCTGAAATTACAGAAAAACACACAAACTCATAGTAAAGTCCAGAAAAGTGAATTTTAATTAAAAACTAATAGAAATATACTAAAAACTAACTAAAAGATACTAAAAACATACTAAAAATAATGCCAAAAAGCATACAAATTATCCGCTCATCACAACACCAAACTTAAATTGTTGCTTGTCCCCAAGCAACTGAAAATCAAAATAGGATAAAGAAGAGAATATACTATAGACTCCAAAATATCAAAGAAAAACAGCTCCAATTAGATGAGCGGGACTAGTAGCTTTTGCCTCCGAACAGTTTGGCATCTCACTCTATCCTTTGAAGTTCAGAATGATTGGCATCTATAAGAACTCAGAACTCAGATAATGTTATTGATTCTCCTAGTTAAGTACATTGATTCTTGAACATAGCCAGTGTAGTCTTGGCTGTGGCCCAAAGCACTCTGTCTTCCAGTATTACACCGGATACATACATGCCACAGACACATAATTGGGTGAACCTTCTTAGATTGTGACTCAGCTTTGCTAAAGTCCCCAATTAGAGGTATCCAGGGTTCTTAAGCACACTCTTGTTGCTTTGGATCACAACTTTATTTCCTTCTCTTTTTTTTTCTTTTTCTTTCTTTTTTTTTTTTCGAATTTTTTTTTTCACTGCTTTTCTTGCTTCAAGAATCAATTTGATGATTTTTCAGATCCTCAATAACAGTTCTCTTTCTCCTCATTCTTTCAAGAGCCAACAATTTTAACATTCTTAAAACAACAAATTCAAAAGACATATGCACTGTTCAAGCATTCATTCAGAAAACAAAAAGTATTGTGACCATATCAAACTAATCAACTAGTTTCAGAGATAAATTCGAAATCCTGTACTTCTTGTTCTTTTGTGATTAAAGCATTTTTCTTTTAAGAGGTGAAGGATTCATAGGACATTCATAGCTTTAAGGCATAAACTTAAATTTTATTAATATGAACTAAGAACAAGACTCAAATATAGATATAAAATGAGACTAAAAAAATAAATAAAAAAAAACGAAAAATAATAGGCTCCTAATGATAGAGGTTTTCACAGAGTTAGAACTCAACAACCTTGATTTTGAGAATTGGATGCTCCCTCAGCTTGAGAGGAGAGCTTTTGGCGTTTCATCTCTTGGATTTCACGCCCCTGCTTCTCTTGCTCCTTCCATTGTCTTCTTGGTGATTGGATGTTCAATGGGTATGAATTCATCTTCTTCTATCTTCACCCCAGCCTCTTTACAGAGCAAGGAGATCAAGCTTGGGTAAGCCAATTTGGTTACAGTGGAATTCCTATTTGCAATTGTGTAGATCTCACAGGCAATCAGATGATGAACCTCCACCTCTTTTCCAAGCATAATGCAATGAATCATCACTGCTCTCTTGATGGTGACCTCAGAACGGTTGCTAGTGGGCAGTATGGAATGCCCATAAAGTCTAGCCAACCTCTTGCAATTGGCTTGAGGTCTCCCCTCTTGAGTTGGTTGGGACAACCCTTAGAGTTGGTTATCCACTTAGTTCCAGGGAGGCATATGTCCTCTAGAACTTGATCCAACCCTTTATCTACTATCACCATCCTCCTATTGAAGGAATCAGGATCATCTTGTAGTTGAGGTAGTTTGAATATTTCTCTTATTTTGTCCAGATGGAAGTATAACTTTCCCTCTGACCATGGTTCTATGGGTATGGTAAGCAGTTCCAGTCATTCTTTGCTTATCTGTTAGCCACAGATTTGAATAGAATTCCTAAACCATGTTCCTTCCAACCTTTGTCTCAGGATTGGTCAGAACTTCCTAACCTCTGTTTCGAATTTGCTCTTGGATCTTCGGATATTCATCTTCTTTCAGATCAAATTTAACTTCCGGGATCACTGACCTCAGACCCATTATTTGTGATAATGGTCTTCATGTTCTTTGGTTAAGAACTTCTCTTCATTCCAAAGATTCTTTGGATTAGTCTCTTCTTTCCTCTTGAGTTGGTTTGTTTCCCTTGGGAGCCATGATATTGATGAATCTTGGCTTAGTGATCACGGAAAAGCACACCAAACTTAGAGGTTTTGCTTGTCCTCAAGCAAAAAAGAAAAGAAAGAAGATAAGAGAGAGAGAGGGGGAGAAAATTCGAATGGTGTGAGGAAGGAGGGGTGAGGAACGTTCATTTATAGAGTGGGGGGAGTAGAATTTCGAAAACAAAAGAGAGATTTGAAAGGAAATTTGAAAAGATATGAAAAATATTTGAGAAAAGGGTGAGTTTTTGAAGAAGATTTGAGATTATTTTGAAATAGATTTGAAGAATGGTTTTGATTTTTGAAGATTTGAAAGTGAATGATGAATGATTGAAGTGTGATTTTGTAGAAAAGTATGGGTGAGAAAAGGAAAGTTTGAAAAAATCTGATTTGAAAACAAAATTGTGGTCCCCCCACCAAGCTGGCGTTAAACGCCCAGAATGGCACCCATTCTGGCGTTTAACGCCCATCTGTTGCCCCACTTGGGCGTTTAACGCCCAGCCAGGTACCCTGGCTGGCGTTAAACGCCAGAAATTCTTCCTCACTGGGCGTTTTTCTAAAACGCCCAGGATGCTGCACACCTGGCGTTAAACGCCCAGAATGGTGCCCATTCTGGCGTTTAACGCCCAAAATGGCACCATTCCTGGCGTTAAACGCCCAGAATGGTACCCATTCTGGCGTTTAACGCCCAAAATGCCCCTTACTGGCATTTTTTCGCCAGTAAGCTCATTTTCTCTGCTTTTTGAGCTGAATCCTTCTGTAACTCTGTGAATTCCTTCATTTTTGAGACTTGCCTCTGTAAGAACTAATCATACAACTTCCTAATGACTGGGTTGCCTCCCAGCAAGCGCTTCTTTACTGTCTTTAGCTGGACTTTCACTGAGAATCACTCAAGTCTCAGTTTTGAGCATTCCTGCTCAAAATTTCCTTCAAGATAGTGTTTGATCCTCTGTCCATTAACAATGAACTTCTTGTCAGAATCAATATCCTGAAGCTCAACATATCCATATGGTGATACTCCTGTAATCACATACGGACCCCTCCACCGGGACTTGAGTTTTCCTGGAAAACAGTTTGAGCCTGGAGTTGAAGAGCAGAACTTTCTGTCCTGGCTCAAAGACTCTGGTTGACAATCTCTTGTCATGCCACTTCTTTGCCTTTTCCTTATAAATTTTTGCATTTTCAAAGGCATTGAGTCTGAACTCCTCTAGCTCATTAGCTGGAGCAGTCTTTTCTCACCAGCTAACTGTGCATCCATGTTTAGGAATCTGGTTGCCCAGTAGGCTTTATGTTCCAGTTCCACAGGCAAATGACAGGCCTTCCCATACACCAATTGGTATGGAGAGGTTCCTATAGGAGTCTTGAATGCTGTTCTGTATGCCCACAGAGCATCATCCAAGCTCTTTGCCCAATCCTTTCTTCGGGCCATTACAGTCCGTTCCAGGATTCTTTTTAGCTCTCTGTTAGAGACTTCAGCTTGCCCATTTGTCTGTGGATGATACGGAGTTGCCTTTATGGCTGATTCCATATCTAACCATAGCAGAGTATAGCTGTTTATTGCAGAAATGAGTGCCCCCATCACTGATTAGCACTCTGGGGACGCCAAACCTGCTGAAAATGTTTTTCTGGAGGAATTTCAGCACAGTCTTGGTATCATTAGTGGGTGTAGCAATTGCTTCTACCCATTAGATACATAATCCACTGCCACCAGAATGTAAGTGTTTGAGTATGATGGTGGGAATGGCCCCATGAACTCAATTCCCATACATCAAACAATTCTATCTCTAGTATTCCTTGTTGAGGCATGGCATATCCGTGAGGCAGGTTACCAGCTCTTTGGCAACTGTCACAGTTACGCACAAACTCTCGGAGTCTTTATAGAGAGTAGGCCAGTAGAAGCCGCACTGGAGAACTTTAGGGCTGTTCGCTCACTTCCAAAATGTCCTCCATACTGTGATCCATGGCAGTGCCATAGGATCCTTCGTGCTTCCTCTCTGGGTACACACCTGCGGATCACTCCGTCAGCACATCTCTTAAAGAGATATGGTTCATCCCAAAGGTAGTACTTGGCATCTGAAATTAGTTTCTTTCTCTGCACATAACTGTACTCTTTGGGTATGAACCTCACAGCTTTATAGTTTGCAATATCTGCAAACCATGGAGCTTCCTGAATGGCAAGAGTTGCTCATCTGGGAAGGTCTCAGAGATCTCAGTAGAAGGGAGGGACGCCCCAGCTACTGGTTCTATTCTTGACAGTGATCAGCTACTTGATTCTCTGTCCTTTTCTGTCTCTTATTTTTATATCAAACTCTTGCAGAAGCAACACCCATCTGATAAGCCTGGGTTTGGAATCCTGCTTTGTGAGTAAGTATTTAAGAGCAGCATGGTCAGTGTACACAATCGCCTTTGATCCCACTAAGTAGGATCTAAACTTGTCAATGGCATAGACCACTGCAAGTAATTCTTTTTCTGTGTTGTGTAATTCTTCTGTGCATCATTTAGAACACGGCTAGCATAATAAATGACATGCAGAAGTTTGTTATGCCTGTCCCAACACTGCACCAATGGCATGATCACTGGCATCACACATCAATTCAAATGGTAATGCCCAATCTGGTGCAGAGATGACTGGTGCTGTGACCAGTTTAGCTTTCAGGGTCTCAAATGCCTGCAAACACTGTGTCAAACACAAATGGTGTGTCAGCAGCTAACAGGTTACTCAGAGGTTTAGCAATTTTCGAAAAATCCTTGATAAACCTTCTGTAGAATCCTGCATGCCCAGAAAGCTTCTGATTGCCTTAACATTGGCAGGTGGTGGTAATTTTTCAATTACCTCTACCTTTGCCTTATCCACCTCTATTCCCCTGCTTGAAATTTTGTGCCCAAGGACAATTCCTTCAGTCACCATAAAGTGACATTTCTCCCAGTTTAAAACCAGGTTAGTCTCTTGGCATCTTTCAGGACAAGTGATAGGTGGTTAAGACAGGAGCTGAATGAGTCTCCATATACTGAAAAGTCATCCATGAAGACTTCCAGAAATTTCTCTACCATATCTGAGAAGATAGAGAGCATGCACCTCTAAAAGGTTGCAGGTGCATTGCACAGACCAAAAGGCATTCTCCTGTAGGCAAACACGCCAGAAGGGCAGGTGAATGTTGTTTTTTCTTGGTCCTGGGGATCTACTGCAATTTGGTTATAGCCTGAATAGCCATCCAAAAAGCAGTAGTAATCATGGCCAGCTAGTCTTTCTAGCATTTGGTCTATGAATGGTAAAGGAAAATGATCCTTTCTGGTGGCTGTATTGAGTCTTCTGTAGTCAATACACATGCGCCACCCTGTGACTGTTCTTGTAGGGACCAGTTCATTTTTTTCATTGTGAACCACTGTCATGCCTCCCTTTTTGGGAACAACTTGGACAGGGCTCACCCAGGGGCTATCAGAAATAGGATAAATAATCCCAGCCTCCAGTAATTTAGTGACCTCTTTCTGCACCACCTCCTTCATGGCAGGATTTAGCCTCCTCTGTGGTTGGACCACTGGTTTGGCATTATCCTCCAACAGGATCTTGTGCATGCATCTAGCTGGGCTAATACCCTTGAGATCACTTATGGACCACCCAAGAGCTGTCTTGTGTGTCCTTAGCACTTTAATCAATGCTTCCTCTTCCTGTGGATTTAAAGCAGAGCTTATAATCACTGGAAAAGTGTCACCCTCTCCCAGAAATGCATATTTCAGGGATGATGGTAGTGGTTTGAGCTCAGGCTTAGGAGGCTTATCCTCCTCCTGAGGAATTTTCGAAAATTCCTTTGCCTCCTGGCTCTTCCTGATCAGTTTGAGCATCTTTGAAGATGTCCTCAAGCTCTGATTCTAGGCTTTCAGCCATATTGATCTCTTCTACCAGAGAGTCAATAATGTCAGCGTCCATGCAGTCCTCTGGTGTGTCTGGATGCTGCATAGCTTTTACAGCATTCAACTTGAACTCATCCTCATTGACTCTCACGGTTACTTCCCCCTTTTGTACATCAATGAGAGTTCGTCCAGTTGCTAGGAAAGGTCTTCCTAGAATGAGAGTTGCATTTTTATGCTCCTCCATTTCCAGCACCACAAAGTCAGTTGGAAAGGCAAACGGCCCAACCTTGACAATCATGTCCTCTATTATGCCTAATGGGTGTTTAATGGAGCCATCAGCAAGTTGGAGGCATATCCTGGTTGGTTTGACTTCTCCAATCAACCCAAGCTTTCTGATAGTGGATGCAGGTATTAAATTAATACTTGCTCCAAGATCACATAAGGCTACCTTGGTGTAAGTGCCTTCCAATGTGCATGGTATCAGAAAGCTTCCAGGATCTTGAAGCTTTTCTGGTAAGCTTTTTAGAATGACTGCACTGCATTCTTCAGTGAGAAACACTTTTTCAGTTTCTCTCCAATCCTTCTTATGACTTAAGATCTCTTTCATGAACTTAGCATAAGAAGGTATTTGCTCAAGTGCCTCTGCAAAAGGAATCTTTATTTCAAGAGTCCTTAATAGTCTGCAAAGCGGCAAATTGTTTATCCTGTTCCGCTTGCAGAGTTTCTGAGGATAAGGCATCTTGGCTTGATATTCTTCAACCTTAGATGCTGCAGGTTTATTCCTTACAGAAGTGGTTGAAGAAGCCTTGTTAGAGGGATTACTGTCAGCACTCTCAGGTGTCTGATCCTCCCTTGGCGTTTGAACGTCAGGAATGGGTGAAGTTTGGGCGTTAAACGCCAACTTCCCTTCCTTTTCTGGCGTTTGAACGCCAGAACTGGGCAAGGAATGGGCGTTTAATGCCAGCTTTCCTTCCCTTTCTGGCGTTTGAACGCCAGAACTGGGCAAGGAATGGGCGTTTAACGCCAACTTTCCTTCCCTTTCTGGCGTTTGAACGCCAATATTCCTCTCTGGGCTCTTACTGTCCTCAGAGGGATTTTGAACAGTGGTTTGGTTGTCCTCTGTCATTTGTTCCTTATTTGGCTTTTTGCTCTTTTGAACAGTGTTATTCAAGGTCTTTCCACTCCTCAATTGAACTGCTTGACACTCTTCTGTATCTGTTTAGATATTTGCTGTTTTGCTTGACTCAACTGTAGTTCTATGCTTTTATTAGCAACTTTAGTTTCATTGAGCATCTCTTTAAATTCTGCTAACTGTTCTGTCATCAGGAGTAGTTGTTGATTAAGCTCCATTACCTGTTCTTGAGGATTAGAGTCAGTGACTACTGTCATGACTTCCTCTTTGGAGAGAACTCATTGCTAGAGTATAGATATTGGTTCCTAGCAACAGTCTATAAGCTCTTGAGCTTCTTCAATTGTCTTCCTCATGTATAGATCCACCAGCTGAGTGGTCTAAAGACATCTGAGCTTTTCTGTAAGCCCATAGTAGAAAATGTCTAACTGTACCCACTCTGAAACATTTCAGAGGACATTTTCTTAGCATACTCTATACCTCTCCCAGGCATTATAAAGGGATTCATGATCCTCTTTAAAGCCTTGGATGTCCAGCCTTAGCTGTGTCATCCTCTTTGGAGGGTAAAAATGATTCAGGAATTTGTCTGATAACTGTTTCCATGTCTTTATGCTTGCTGTAGGTTGGTTATTTAACCACCTTTTAGCTTGATCTTTACAGCAAATGGAAACAGTAATAGTCTGTAGACATCCTGATCCACCTCTTTATCATGTACTGTGTCAGCAATTTGTAAGAACTGTGCCAGAAACTCAGTAGGTTCTTCCTGTGGAAGACCGGAATACTGGCAATTTTGCTGCACTATGATAATGAGTTGAGGATTTAGCTCAAAGCTGCTTGCTTTGATGGGAGGTATACAGATGCTACTCCCATATGCAGCTGTAATGGGGTTAGCATAAGACCCCAGAGTCCTCTTGGACTGATTAATTCCACTTAAGTCCATAATGGACAAAAGGGAAATGAGAATGATTGCAAAGAGATAAATTTTGTTTATTTTTATTTATTTTTTTTTGAAATAACCGAAAAAAAAAAAAAATAAAAGAAATTAAATAAAAAAAAATTCGAAAAATCAAAAGGGAAAATGAGATCAAAGCAAATTGAGAACTGAATCAATTAGTAAAAAAAAGATTTTGAAAACAGCAATTAAGAAGATATGATTGAAAAATTTTATGAAAGAGATTTGATTTTTAAAAGAGAGGAAAGAGAAAAACACAAAAGACCAAACTTAAAATTTTTAGAAAATCAAACACTAAATTTTTCGAAAATTTTAAGAGAGAAAAACACAAAGAGGACACCAAACTTAGAATTTTTATGAATCAAAAAGGGACTAAGAACATGCAAAACGAAAATTTAAAAGAAAACAAAAGCATGCAATTGACACCAAACTTAGAATATGAAACTAGACTCAACTAAAAGACTCTAAACCAACAAAAATAAAACAGTCCTAATCTAAGCAAAAAAATAAACCGTCAGTTGTCCAAACTCGAACAATCCCCGGCAACGGCGCCAAAAACTTGGTGCACGAAATTGCAATAACACTTTTGCAATCCCGCACAACTAACCAGCAAGTGCACTGGGTCGTCCAAGTAATACCTTGCGTGAGCAAGGGTCGATCCCACGGAGATTGTCGGCTTGAAGCAAGCTATGGTTATCTTGTAAATCTTAGTCAGGATATCAGAAATTATCAGGATTGATTGTAAAAAGCAAAAGAACATGTAATGGTTACTTGTATTGCAGTAATGGAGAATAGGTTGAGGTTTGGAGATGCTCCATCTTCCGAATCTCTGCTTTCCTACTGTCTTCTTCATCAAACACGCATGTCTCCTTCCATGGCAAGCTCGTGTAGGGTCTCACTGTTGTCAGCAGCTACCTCCCATCCGCAGTGAAAGCTAATGCACACACTCTGTCACAGTGCTGCCAATCACCGGTTTGGTTCCCTCCCTACCGGAATAGAATCACTCTTTTGCGTCTGTCACTAACGCCCAGTAGGTTACAGGTTTGAAGCACGTCACAGTCATTCAATCATTGAATCCTACTCAAAATACCACAGACAAGGTTTAGACCGGATTCTCTTGAATGCTGCCAGGTCCTGCCTATACCACGAAGATTCCGATTAAAGAACCCAAGAGATAACTACTCAATCTAAGATAGAACAGAGGTGGTTGTCAGGCACGTGTTCATGGTTGAGAATGATGATGATTGTCACGGATCATCACATTCATCCGGATTAAGAACAAGTGTTATCTTATAATGGAAGCAAGCATGATTGAATAAGAAACAGTAGTAATTGCATTAATCCATCAAGACACAGCAGAGCTCCTCACCCCCAACCATGGGGTTTAGAAACTCATGCTGTGGAAGAAAATGTGTACAATGTCATAAGGTCACATCCGGTACTGATTACAATGTAAAAAGGTCCTATAAGTAGTAAAACTAGTATCCTAAGGTTTACAGAAGATGAGTAAATGACAGAAAAATCCACTTCCTGGCCCACTTGTGTGTGCTTGGGCTGAGCAATAAAGGAAATTCGTGTAGAGACCTTTTCTGGAGTTAAACGCCAGTTCTCATGCCAGTTTGGGCGTTTAACTCCAACTTTTATTCCAGTTCCGGCGTTTAACGCTGGAATTTCTGAGGCCGGATTGCTACGCGGGTTTGGGCCATCAAATCGTGGACAAAGTATGGACTATTATATATTGATGGAAAGCCCAGGATGTCTACTTTCCAATGCCGTTGAGAGCGCGCCAATTGGGCTTCTGTAGCTCCAGAAAATCCACTTCGAGTGCAGGGAGGTCAGAATCCAACAGCATCTGCAGTCCTTTTCAGTCTATGGATCAGATTTTTGCTCAGGACCCTCAATTTCAGTCAGAAAATACCTGAAATTACAGAAAAACACACAAACTCATAGTAAAGTCCAGAAAAGTGAATTTTAATTAAAAACTAATAGAAATATACTAAAAACTAACTAAAAGATACTAAAAACATACTAAAAACAATGCCAAAAAGCATACAAATTATCCGCTCATCAGGTGTGCATTTTCTTGCATCATGGGCAAGTTGAACACCAACCTTACATTTTCTGGACTGAAATCTAAGTATTTCCCCCGAACCATTATAAGCCAATTCTTTGAATTCGGGTTCATACTTTGATCATGGTTCCTAGTGATCCATGCATTGGCATAGAACTCTTGAACCATTAAGATTCTGACTTGTTAAATGGGGTTGGTGAGAACTTCCCAACCTCTTCTTCGGATCTCATGTTGGATCTCTGGATACTCATTTTTCTTGAGCATGAAAGGAACCTCGGGGATCACTTTCTTCTTGGCCACAACTTCATAGAAGTGGTCTTGATGGACCTTTGAGATGAATCTCTCCATCTTCCATGACTCGGAGGTGGAAGCTTTTGCCTTCCCTTTCCTCTTTTTAGAGGTTTTTCTGGCCTTAGGTGTCATAAATGGTTATGAAAAAAATAAAAGGCAATGCTTTTACCACACCAAACTTAAAAGGTTTGCTCATCCTCGAGCAAAAGAAGAAAGAAAGAAGGGGAAGAAGAAGAAAATGGAGGAGATGGAGGGAGAGATAGGTTTGGCCAAGGGGGTAGAAGAGTGGTTGTGATATGTGAAAATGAAGGAGTGAAGAGGGGTATTTATAGGGAAAGAGAGGGAGAGTGGCCGAATGGAATTGGGTGAGTTTGGGAGGAAAAAGTGTTTGAATTTGAAAAGTGAGGTAGGTGGGGTTTTCGGGGAAGAGGGATGGAGGTGATTGGTGAAGAGAATATAGGGAAGAGAATAGGATTTGATAGGTGAGTGGTGTTTGGGGTAGAATATTTTAGAGATGTGTAAGGGGGAGAGAGAGAGGTGTGGTAGGTGGGATCCTGTGGGGTCCACAGATCCTGAGGGGTCAAGGACTTCTCATTCCTGCTCCAATTAGGCGTGCAAAAATGCCCTTAGAGTGCAATTCTGGCATTTAACGCCAGACTGCTGCCTGTTTCCGGCGTTAAACGCCAGCTTTTATACCTTTCCTGGCGTTTAACTCCAAACTGTTACTTGTTTCTGGCATTTAACACCAACTTGGTGCTCTGTTCTAGCGTTAAACGCTAGTCTGGTGCCCATTTCTGGCATTAAACGCCCAGAATGGTGCCAGACTGGGCGTTTAACACCTATTCTGCTACTCTTACTAGCGTTTAAGCTTATCCTCCAGGGTGTGCTATTTTTGATTTTGCTTTGATTTTTGCAGTTATTTTTGTGACTCCACATGATCATCAACCTAAAGAAAATATAAAATAACATAGATAAATAAAAATTGGGTTGCCTCCCAATAAGCGCTTCTTTAATGTCAATAGCTTGACAGTGAGCTCTTATGGAGCCTCACTGACATTCAGAGCATAGTTGGGGCCTCCCAACACCAAACTTAGAGTTTGGTTGTGGCCTCTCAACACTAAACTTAGAGTTTAGTTGTGATCTCCCAGCACCAAACTTAGAGTTTGAATGTGGGAGTTTTGTTTGACTCTGTATTGAGAGAAGCTTTTCATGCTTCTTCTCCATGTGTACAGAAGGAGAACCTTGAGTCTTGAATACAAGGTAGTCCTCATTCAATTGAAGGACCAACTCTCCTCTGTTAACATTAATCACAGATTTTGCTGTGGAAGTCCAAATCTTCAGACAGAAGGAAGGTGAATCCCTCTATGAAGCTTGGGAAAGATACAAACAATTGATCAGAAAGTGTCCCACTGACATGCTTTCTGAATGGAGCATCATAGGTATCTTCTATGATGGTCTGTCTGAACTGTCCAAGATGTCATTGGACAGCTCTGCTGGAGAATCTCTTCATCTGAAGAAGACGCCTGCAGAAGCTCTGGAACTCATTGAAATGGTTGCAAATAACCAATTCATGTACACTTCTGAAAGGAATCCTGTGAATAATGGGAAAAATCAGAAGAAAGGAGTTCTTGAGATTGATACTCTGAATGCCATATTGGCTCAGAACAAAATATTAACTCAGTAAGTCAATATGATTTCTCAAAGTCTGTCTGGAATGCAACTGCACCAGGCAGTACTAAGGATGCTTCATCTGAAGAAGAAGCTTATGATCCTGAGAACCCTTCAATAGAAGAGGTGAATTACATGGGAGAACCCTATGGAAACACCTATAATCCTTCATGGAGAAATCATCCAAATCTCTCATGGAAGGATCAACAGAGACATCAACAAGGTTTCAACAACAATAATGGTGGAAGAAATAGGTTTGGCAATGGCAAGCCTTTTCCATCATCTTCTCAGCAACAGACAGAGAATTCTAAGCAGAGCCACTCTGACATAGCAACCATGGTCTCTGATCTAATCAAAACCACTCAAAGTTTCATGACTGAAACAAGGTCCTCCATTAGGAACTTGGAGGCACAAGTGGGTCAGCTGAGTAAGAAAGTTACTGAACTCCATCCTAGTACTCTTCCAAGCAATACAGAAGAGAATCCAAAAGGAGAGTGTAAGACCATCAACATGGCCGAATTTAGAGAGGAGAAAGAGGCAGTCAGCGCCACTGAGGAAGACCTCAATGGACGTCCACTGGCCTCCAATGAGTTCCCTAATGAGGAACCATGGGAATCTGAGGCTCACACTAAGACCATAGAGATTCCATTGGATTTACTTCTGCCATTCATGAGCTCTGATGAGTATTCTTCCTCTGAAGAGGATGAAGATGTCACTGAAGAGCAAGTTGCTAAGTACCTTGGAGCAATCATGAAGCTAAATGACAAGTTATTTGGTAATGAGACTTGGGAGGATGAACCCCCTTTGCTCACCAAAGAACTGGATAACTTGACTAGGCAGAGATTACCTCAAAAGAGACAGGACCCTGGGAAGTTCTCAATACCTTGTACCATAGGCACCATGACCTTTGATAAGGCTCTGTGTGACCTAGGGTCAAGCATAAACCTCATGCCTCTCTCTGTAATGGAGAAGCTAGGGATCTTTGAGGTGCAAGCTGCAAGAATCTTACTAGAGATGGCAGACAATTCAAGAAAACAAGCTTATAGACTTGTAGAGGATGTTCTGGTAAAGGTTGAAGACCATTACATCCCTACTGATTTCATAGTCCTAGAGACTGGGAAGTGCATGGATGAATCCATCATCCTTGGCAGACCCTTCCTAGCCACAGCAAAGGCTGTGATTGATGTTGACAAGAAGAATTGATCATTCAAGTGAATAAAGAATCCCTTGTGTTTAAGGCTCAAGGATATCCCTCTGTAACCATGGAGAGGAAGCATGAAGAGCTTCTCTCAAAACAAAGTCAAACAGAGCCCCCACAGTCAAACTCTAAGTTTGGTGTTGGGAGGCCACAACCAACTTCTAAGTTTGGTGTTGAACCCCCACATTCAAACTCTAAGTTTGGTGTTGGGAGGTTCCAATATTGCTCTGAACATCTGTAAGGCTCCCTAAGAGCCCTCTGTCAAGCTACTAACATTAAAGAAGCGCTTGTTGGGAGGCAACCCAATGTTATATTTATCTATTTTCCATTGTTATTTTATGTTTTCTATAGGTTGATGATCATGGGAAGTCACAAAATCAATTGAAAAAGCAAAAATAGCATGAAAAACAGAAAGAAAAATAGCACACCCTGGAAGAAAATTTGCTGGCATTTAAACGCCAGTGAAGATAG
Organism: Arachis stenosperma; assembly: GCF_014773155.1. Classification (NCBI taxonomy): domain Eukaryota; kingdom Viridiplantae; phylum Streptophyta; class Magnoliopsida; order Fabales; family Fabaceae; genus Arachis; species Arachis stenosperma. The sequence goes on along the minus strand of NC_080385.1, from coordinate 128,019,684 downwards.
CAAAATGTGCATTTAACGCCTAGTCTGGCACCATTCTGGGTGTTTAACGCCAGAAAGGGGCACCAGACTGGCGTTTAACGCCAAGAATGGGCAAGAAGCTGGCGTTAAACACCAGAAATGGGCACCAGCTCAGTGTTTAACACCAGGATTGGCAGAAAGAGCATTTTTGCTCGCCACTTGGTGCAGGGATGAATTATCCTTGATACCTCAGGATCTGTGGACCCCACAGGATCCCCACCTACCCCACCACTCTCTTTCTTCTTCACCCATTCACCAATCACCTCAACACCTCTTTCCCAAAAACCCCTCACCTATCAAATCCACCATTCTCTTCACCACTCACATCCATCTTCAAAAACCAACCTACCTCACCATTCAAATTCAAACCACTTTCCTCCCAAACCCACCCATATTGACCGAACCCTACCCCTCTCTCCCCACTATATAAACCCTCTTCACTCCTTCATTTTCACAAACCTATACTACTTCTCCCCCTTGGCCGAAAAACAAAGCCACCTCCATCTCCTCTATTTCTTCTTTTACTCTCTCCTTTCTTCTTTGCTCGAGACGAGCAAACCTTCTAAGTTTGGTGTGGTAAAAGCATTGCTTTTGTTTTTCATAACCATTTATGGCATCTAAGGCTGGAGAAACCTCTAGAAAGAGGAAAGGGAAGGCAAAAGCTTCCACCTCCGAGTCATGGGAGATGGAGAGATTCATCTTAAGGGTGCATCAAGACCACTTCCCTGAAGTTGTGACCATGAAGAAGGTGATCCCCGAGGTCCTTTCAAACTCAAAAAGATGAATCCAGAGATCCGACATGAGATCCGAAGAAGAGGTTGGGAAGTTCTTACCAACCCCATTCAACAAGTCGGAATCTTAATGGTTCAAGAGTTCTATGCCAATGCATGGATCACCAAGAACCTTGATCAAAGTGTGAACCCGGACCCAAAGAATTGGCTTACAATGGTTCGGGGGAAATGCTTAGATTTTAGTTCAGAAAATGTAAGGTTGGCATTCAACTTGCCCATGATGCAAGGAGATGAACACCCTTACACTAGAAGGGTCAACTTTGATCAAAGGTTGGACCAAGTCCTCATAGACATTTGTGAAGAGGGCGCTCAAGGAAGAGAGATTCAAGAGGAAGCCGGTTTCAACTGAGAAGGCATGACCTCAAGCCCGTGGCTAGGGGATGGTTGGAGTTTATCCAACGCTCAATCATTCCCACTAGTAACCGGTCCAAAGCTACTATAGACCGGGCTATCATGATTTATAGCATCATGATTGGAGAGGAAGTAGAAGTTCATGAGGTTATATCCCAAGAACTTTATAAGGTGGCGGACAAGCCTATCACTAAGAAAAGGGTGGAGCAAACAAGAGATCCCACTCATGGACATGAGGAAATTCCTCATCATGAAATCCCTGAGATGCCTCAAGGGATGCACTTTTCTCCATAAAACTATTGGGAGCAAATTAACACCTCCCTAGGAGAATTAAGTTCCAACATGGGACAACTAAGGGTGGAGCACCAAGAACATTCCATCCTCCTCCATGAAATTAGAGAAGATCAAAGAATCATGAGAGAGGAGCAACAAAGGCAAGGAAGAGACATTGAGGAGCTCAAGCACTCATAAGATCTTTAAGAGGAAGACAAGCCAAGCCCATCACTAGGTGGACCCATTCTTTAATTTCCTTGTTCTTATTTTTCTGTTTTTTGAATTTTTCATGCTTATGTTTATCTATGTTTGTGTCTTTGATCATTAGTGTCTTAGTGTCTATGCCTTAAAGTTATGAATGTCCTATGAATCCATCACTTTCTTAAATGAAAAATGTTCTTAATTGAAAAAGAGAAGAATTGCATGAATTTTGAATTTTATAACAGATTAATTATTTGATGTGGTGGTAATACTTGACTTCTGAATGTATGCTTGAAGTGCATATGTCTTTTGAATTTGTTGTTTATGAATGTTGGCTCTTGAAAGAATGATGAAAAAGGAGACATGTTACTGAGGATCTGAAAAATCATAAAAATGATTCTTGAAGCAAGAAAAAGCAGTGAATACAAAAATAAAAGAGAGAGATTATGTGCGAAAAAAAAAGAGAGAGAAAGCAAGCAGAAAAAGCCAATAGCCCTTTAAACCAAAAGGCAAGGGTAAAAATAAAGTCGTGATCCAAGGCAAAAAGAGTGTTCTTAAGAACCCTGGTGATGAGCGGATGATTTATACGCTTTTTGGCATTGTTTTTAGTATGTTTTTAGTATCTTTCAGTTAGTTTTTAGTATATTTTTATTAGTTTTTAGTTAAAATTCACTTTTCTGGACTTACTATGAGTTTGTGTGTTTTTCTGTGATTTCAGGTATTTTCTGACTGAAATGAAGGTTCTGAGCAAAAATCTGATTCAGAGACTGAAAAGGATGCAGATGCTGTTGGATTCTGACTCCTGCACTCGAAGTGGATTTCTGGAGCTACAGAAGCCCAATTGGCGCGGTCTCAACGGCGTTGGAAAGTAGACATCCTGGGCTTTCCAGCAATATATGATAGTCCATACTTTGCCCAAGATTTGATGGCCCAAACCGGCGTAGCAATTCGGCCTCAGAAATTCCAGCGTTAAACGCCGGAACTGGCATAAAACTTGGAGTTAAACGCCCAAACTGGCATGAAAGCTGGCGTTTAACTCCAGAAAAGGTCTCTACACGAAAATGCTTCATTGCTCAGCCCAAGCACACACCAAGTGGGCCCGGAAGTAGATTTTTCTGTCATTTACTCATTTCTGTAAACCTTAGGATACTAGTTTACTATTTATAGGACCTCTTGACATTGTATCCGTACCTTATGACCTCATGACATTTTTACACGTTTCTTTGTGTACATTCCACGGCATGAGTCTCTAAACCCCATGGTTGGGGGTGAGGAGCTCTACTATGTCTTGATGGATTAATGCAATTACTACTGTTTCTTATTCAATCATGCTTGCTTCCATTCTAAGATATCACTTGTCTTACCTGGATGATGTGATGATTCGTGACACTCATCATCATTCTCAATGAACATGTGCCTGACAACCACCTCTGTTCTACCTTAGATGAGTAGATATCTCTTGGGTTCCTTAACCAGAATCTCGTGGTATAAGCTAGAACTGATGGCGGCATTCAAGAGAATCCGGAAGGTCTAAACCTGTCTGTGGTATTCTGAGTAGGATTCAATGATTGAATGACTGTGACGTGCTTCAAACTCCTGAGGGCGGGCGTTAGTGACAGACGCAAAAGAATCACTGGATTCTATTCCGGCCTGATTGAGAACCGACAGATGAATTCCGCTATGACTGTGACAGGGCATATGCAATCGCTTTCACTGAGAGGATGGGAGGTAGCCACTGACAACGGTGAAACCCTACATACAGCTTGCATGGAAGGACTCTTGGTGTTGTTGAAGGAGACAGTAGGAAAGCAGAGATTCAGAAGATGGAGCATCTCCAAAGCCTCAAACTATTTCCATTACTGCAAAACAGTAACTATTTCATGTTCTTTGCTTTTTCACAATCAATCCTGATAATTTCTGATATCCTGACTAAGATTTACAAGATACCCATGCTTGCTTAAGCCGACAATCTCCGTGGGATCGACCCTTGCTCACAAGGTATTACTTGGACGAACCAGTGCACTTGCTGGTTAGTTGTGCGGGATTGCAAAAGTGTTATTGCAATTTCGTGCACCAAGTTTTGGTGCCGTTTGCCGGGGATTGTTCGAGTTTGGACAACTGACGGCTATCTTGTTGCTTAGATTAGGATGTTTGTTTTTGTTGGTTTAAGAGTCTTTTAGTTGAGTCTAGTTTCATATTCTAAGTTTGGTGTCAATTGCATGTTTTGTTTTTCTTTTAAAATTTTCGATTTTGCATGTTCTTAGTCCCTTTTGATTCATAAAAATTCTAAGTTTGGGTCTTTTGTGTTTTCTCTTTCCTCTTTTAAAAAATCAAATCTTTTTCATAAAAATTTTCAATCATATCTTTTTAATTGCTGTTTTCAAAATCTTTTAATTAACTAATTGATTCAGTTCTCAATTTGCTTGATCTTATTTTTCTTTTTGATTTTCGAATTTTTTGTTTTATTTTCCTTTTGTTTTTTTTATTTTTATTTTTTCGGTTATTTAAAAAAAAAAAAACAAATTTCTCTTTGCATCATTATCATTTCCCTTTTGTCCATTATGGATCAAGTGGAATTAATCAGTCCAAGAGGACTCTGGGGTCATATGCTAATCCCATTACAGCTGCATATGGGAGTAGCATCTGTATACCTCCCATCAAAGCAAGCGCTTTGAGCTAAACCTCAACTCATTTCATAGTGCAGCAAAATTGCCAGTATTCCAGTCTTCCACAGGAAGAACCTACTGAGTTTCTGGCACAGTTCTTACAAATTGCTGACACAGTGCATGATAAAGAGGTAGATAGGATGTCTACAGACTATTACTGTTTCCGTTTGCTGTAAAAGACCAAGCTAAAAGGTGGTTGAACAACCAACCTACAGCAAGCATAAAAACATGGAAACAGTTATCAGACAATCCTGAATCATTTTTACCCTCCAAAGAGGATGACACAGCTAAGGCTGGACATCCAGGCTTTAAACAAGAGGATAATGAATCCCTTATAATGCCTGGAGAGGTATAGAGGTATGCTTAGAAAATGCCTCTGAATGTTTTCAGAGTGGGTACAGTTAGACATCTTCTACTATGGGCTTACAGAAAAAGCTCAGATGTCTTTAGACCACTCAGCTGGTGGATCTATACACATGAGGAAGACAATTGAAGAAGCTCAAGAGCTTATAGACACTGTTGCTAGAAATCAATACTTATATTCTAGCAATGAGTTCGTACCAAAGGAGGAAGTATGGCATTAGTCACTGATCCTAATCCTCAAGAACAGATGAATGAGCTTAATCAACAATTGCTCCTGATGACAGAAAACAGTTAGCAGAATTTAAAGAAATGCTCCATGATACTAAAGTTGCTAACAAGAACATAGAACTGCAGTTGAATCAAGCAAAACAGCAATATCTAAACAGATAACAGAAGGATGTCAAGCAGTTCAACTAAGGAGTGGGAAAACACTGAACACCAATGCTCAAAGGAGCAAGAAGCCAAACAAAGAACAATTGACAGAGGATAACCAAACCATGTTCAAAATCCCTCTGAGGACAATAAGAGCCCAGAGAGGATATTATTGGCGTTCAAACGCCAGAAAGGGAAGGAAAGTTGGCGTTAAACGCCCATTCCTTGCCCAGTTCTGGTGTTCAAACGCCAGAAAAGGGGGAGAAGTTGGCGTTTAACGCCCAATCTTCCCCATTCCTGGCATTCAAAACCCAAGGAGGATCAGGCACCTGAGAGTGCTGATAATTATCCCTCTAACAAGGCTTCTTCAACCACTTCTGTAAGGAATAAACCTGCAGCATCTAAGGTTGAGGAATATCAAGCCAAGATGCCTTATCCTCAGAAACTCCGCAAAGCGGAACAGGATAAACAATTTGCCCGCTTTGCAGACTATCTAAGGACTCTTGAAATAAAGATTCCGTTTGCAGAGGCACTTGAGCAAATACCTTCTTATGCTAGTTCATGAAAGAGATCTTAAGTCATAAGAAGGATTGGAGAGAAACTGAAAAAGTGTTTCTCACTGAAGAATGCAGTGCATCATACTAAAAAGCTTACCAGAAAAGCTTCAAGATCCTGGAAGCTTATAATACCATGCACATTAGAAGGCGCTTGCACCAAGACAGCCCTATGTGATCTTGGAGCAAGCATCAATCTAATACCTGCATCCACTATCAGAAAGCTTGGGTTGGCTGGAGAATCAAACCAACCAGGATATGCCTCCAACTTGCTGATGGCTCCATTAAACACCCATCAGGCATAATAGAGGACATGATTGTCAAGGTTGGGCCATTTGCCTTTCCCACTGACTTTGTGGTGCTGGAAATGGAGGAGCACAAAAGTGCAACTCTCATTCTAGGAAGACCATTCCTAGCAACTGGACGAACTCTCATTGATGTACAAAAAGGGAAGTAACCTGAGAGTCAATGAGGATGAGTTCAAGTTGAATGCTGTGAAAGCAATGCAGCATCCAGACACACCAGATGACTGCATGGGCGCTGACATTATTGACTCTCTGGTAGAAGAGATCAATATGACTGAAATCCTAGAATCAGAGCTTGAGGACATCTTCAAAAATGCTCAACCTGATCAAGAAGAACTAGAGGAAGTAAAGGAATTTTCGAAAATTCCTCAGGAGGAGGATAAACCTCCCAAACCTGAACTCAAACCTCTACCACCATCCCTGAAGTATGCATTTCTGGGAGAGGGTGACACTTTTCCAGTGATCATAAGCTCTGCTTTGAATCCACAGGAAGAGAAAGCACTGATTCAAGTGCTAAGGACACACAAGACAGCTCTTGGGTGGTCCATAAGTGATCTTAAGGGCATTAGCCCAGCTAGATGCATGCACAAGATCCTATTGGAGGATAATGCCAAACCAGTGGTCCAACCATAGAGGCGGCTAAATCCAGCCATGAAGGAGGTGGTGCAGAAAGAGGTCACTAAATTACTAGAGGCTGGATTTTATCCTATTTCTGATAGCCCCTGGGTGCCCTGTCCAAGTTGTTCCCAAAAAGGGAGGCATGACAGTGGTTCATAATGAAAAAAATGAACTGGTTCCTACAAGGACAGTCACAGGGTGGCGTATGTGTATTGACTACAGAAGACTCAATACAGCCACCAGAAAGGATCATTTTCCTTTACCATTCATAGACCAAATGCTAGAAAGATTAGCTGGTCATGATTACTACTGCTTTTTGGATGGCTATTCAGGCTACAACCAAATTGCAGTAGATCCTCAGGACCAAGAGAAAACAGCATTTACTTGCCCTTCTGGCGTGTTTGCCTACAGAAGGATGCCTTTTGGTCTGTGCAATGCACCTGCAACCTTTCAGAGGTGCATGCTCTCTATCTTCTCAAACATGGTAGAGAAATTTCTGGAAGTCTTCATGGATGACTTTTCAGTATATGGAGACTCATTCAGCTCCTGTCTTAACCACCTATCACTTGTCCTGAAAAGATGCCAAGAGACTAACCTGGTTTTAAACTGGGAGAAATGTCACTTTATGGTGACTGAAGGAATTGTCCTTGGGCACAAAATTTCAAGCAGGGGAATAGAGGTGGATAAGGCAAAGGTAGAGGTAATTGAAAAATTACCACCACATGCCAATGTTAAGGCAATCAGAAGCTTTCTTGGGCATGCAGGATTCTACAGAAGGTTTATAAAGGATTTTTCAAAAATTGCCAAACCTCTAAGTAATCTGCTAGCTGCTGACACTCCATTTATCTTTGATAATGAGTGCCTGCAGGCATTTGAGACCCTTGAAAGCTAAGGGTCACAGCACCAGTTATCTCTGCACCAGATTGGACATTGCCATTTGAATTAATGTGTGATGCCAGTGATCATGCCATTGGTGCAGTGTGGGACAGAGGCATAACAGCTTTTGCACGTCATTTATTATGCCAGCCGTGTTCTAAATGACGCACAAAAGAAACACAACCACAGAGAAAGAGTTACTTGCAGTGGTTTATGCCATTGACAAATTTAGATCCTACCTAGTGGGATCAAAGGTGATTGTGTACACTGACCATGCTGCTCTTAAATACTTACTCACAAAGCAGGATTCAAAACCAGGCTTATCAGATGGGTGTTGCTTCTGCAAGAGTTGATATAGAAATAAGAGACAGAAAAGGACAGAAAACCAAGTAGCTGATCACCTGTCCCGAATAGAACCAGTAGCTGGGGCGTCCCTCCCTTCTACTGAGATCTCTGAGACCTTTCCAGATGAGCAACTCTTTGCCATTCAGGAAGCTCCATGGTTTGCAGATATGGCAAACTATAAAGCTGTGAGGTTCATACCTAAGGAGTACAGCTATGTGCAAAGAAAGAAATTAATTTCAGATGCCAAGTACTACCTCTGGGATGAACCATATCTCTTTAAGAGATGTGCTGACGGAGTGATCCGCAGATGTGTACCAGAGACGAAGCACAAGGATCCTATGGCACTGCCATGGATCACAATATGGAGGGCATTTTGGAAGTGAGCGAACAGCCACTAAAGTCTCTCCAGTGTGGCTTCTACTGGCCTACTCTCTATAAAGATTCCCGAGAGTTTGTGCGTAACTGTGACAGTTGCCAAAGAGCTGGTAACCTGCCTCACGGATATGCCATGCCTCAACAAGGGATATTAGAGATAGAATTGTTTGATGTATGGGAATTGACTTCATGGGGCCATTCCCACCATCATACTCAAACACTTACATTCTGGGTGGCAGTGGACTATGTATCTAAGTGGGTAGAAGCAATTGCTACACCCACTAATGATACCAAGACCGTGCTAAAATTCCTCCAGAAAAATATTTTCAGCAGATTTGGTGTTCCCAGAGTACTAATCAGTGATGGGGGCTCTCATTTCTGCAACAAACAGCTATACTCTGCTATGGTTAGATATGGAATTAGCCATAAGTGGCAACTGCATATCATCCACAGACAAATGGGCAAGCTGAAGTCTCTAACAGAGAGCTAAAAAGAATCCTAGAACGGACTGTGATAGCCCGAAGAAAGGATTGGGCAAAGAGCTTGGATGATGCTCTGTGGGCATACAGAACAGCATTCAAGACTCCTATAGGGACCTCTCCATACCAACTGGTGTAGGAAGGCCTGTCATTTGCCTGGATTGGAACATAAAGCCTACTGGGCAACCAGATTCCTAAACATGGATGCTCAGTTAGCTGGGGAAAAAAGATTGCTCCAGTTAAATGAGCTAGAGGAGTTCAGACTCAATGCCTTTGAAAATGCAAAAATTTATAAGGAAAAGGCAAAGAAGTGGCATGACAAGAAATTGTCAACCAGAGTCTTTGAGCCAGGACAAAAAGTTCTGCTCTTCAACTCCAGGCTCAAATTGTTCCCAGGAAAACTCAAATCCCGATGGAGGGGTCCGTATGTGATCACAAGAGTGTCACCATATAGATATGTTGAGCTTCAGGATGTTGATTCTGACAAAAGGTTCATTGTTAATGGACAGAGAATCAAGCATTATCTTGAAGGCAATTTTGAGCAGGAGTGCTCAAAACTGAGACTTGAGTGATTCTCAGTGAAGGTCCAGCTAAAGACAGTAAAGAAGCGCTTGCTGGGAGGCAACCCAGTCATTAGGAGGTTATACGATTTGTTCTTACAGAGGCAAGTATCAAAAATGAAGGAATTCACAGAGTTACAGAAGGATTCAGCTCAAAAAGCAGAGAAAATGAGCTTACTGGCGAAAAAACGCCAGTAAGGGGCATTTTGGGCGTTAAACGCCAGAATGGGCACCATTCTGGGCGTTTAACGCCAATAATGGTACCATTTTGGGCGTTAAACGCCAGAATGGGCACCATTCTGGGCGTTTAACGCCAGGTGTGCAGCATCCTGGGCGTTCTGAAAAACGCCCAGTGACAAAAGATTTCTGGCGTTTAACGCCAGCCAGGGCACCTGGCTGGGCGTTAAACGCCCAAAAGGGGTAGCAAATGGGCGTTAAACGCCAGAATGGGTGCCATTCTGGGCGTTTAACGCCAGCAAGGTGGGGGGACCACAATTTTGTTTTCAATTCAAATTTTTTTTCAAACTTTCCTTTTCTCACCCATACTTTTCTACAAAATCACACTTCAACCATTCATCCTTCACTTTCAAATCTTCAAAAATCAAAATCATTCTTCGAATTTATTTCAAATCAATTACAAACATTGTTCAAAAATTTGACCCTTTTCTCAATTTCTTTCCAAATCTTCTCAAATCTCCTTTCAAATTTCTCCTCTTTTTTCGAAAACTCCCCTCCCCACCTTATAAATACACGTTTGGCTCCCTCACTCCACCACACCATTCGAATTTTCTCTTCCTCCCCCTCTCTTCTCTCTTTTCTTTTGCTTGAGGACAAGCAAACCTCTAAGTTTGGTGTGCTTTTCCGTGATCACTAAGCCAAGATTCACAAGATCATGGCTCCTAAGGGAAACAAACCAATTTAAGAGGAAAGAAAGAGGCTAATCCAAAGAATCTTTGGAATCAAGAGAAGTTCTTAACTAAAGAACATGAAGACCATTATCACAAAATAATGGGTCTGAGGTTAGTGATCCCGGAAGTTAAATTTGATCTGAAAGAAGATGAATATCCGGGGATCCAAGAGCAAATTCGAAACAGAGGATGGGAAGTTCTAACCAATCCTGAGACAAAGGTTGGAAGGAACATGGTTCAGGAATTCTACTCAAATCTGTGGCTGACAGATAAGCAGAGAATGACTGGAACCGCTTACCATACCTACAGAACAATGGTCAGAGGGAAAGTTATGTACTTTCATCTGGACAAAATAAGAGAAATCTTCAAATTGCCTCAACTGCAAGATGATCCTGACTCCTTTAATAGGAGGATGGTGAGAGTAGATAAAGGGTTGGATCAAGTTCTAGAGGACATATGCCTCCCTGGAACTAAGTGGATAACCAATTCTAAGGGTGTCCCAAACTAACTCAAGAGGGGAGACCTCAAACCAATCGCAAGAGGTTGGCTAGACTTTATTGGGCGTTCCATATTGCCCACTAGCAACCGTTCTGAGGTCACCATCAAGAGAGCAGTGATGATTCATTGCATTATGCTTGGAAGAGAAGTGGAGGTGCATCATGTGATTGCTTGTGAGATCTACACAATTGCAAATAAGAATTCCACTGAAGCCAAATTGGCTTACCCAAGCTTGATCTCCTTGCTCTGTAAAGAGGCTGGGGTGAAGATGGGAGTAGATGAGTTCATACCCATTGAACATCCAATCACCAAGAAGTCAATAGAGGGACAAGTGCAAGACAACTCTATCAAAAGGAGGGCGCAGGAATTCCTCCCTGAATTCCCAAGAATTGACTACTGGACCAGCCTAGAAGCATCTATTACCAAGTTGCAAGAAACTATGGAGCAACTGAAGGAAGAACAGCAGAATCAAAACTGCATGCTCTGCAAATTGCTGAAGGAACAAGAGAAGCAGGGGCATGAACTCCAAGAGATGAAACGCCAAAAGCTCTCCTCTCAAGCTGAGGGAGCATCCACTTCTCAAAATCAAGGTTGTTGAGTCCTAACTCTGTGAAAACCTCTATCATTAGGAGCCTATTGTTTTCGTTTTTTTTATTCTGTTTCATCTTATATTTATTTTCTGAGTCTTGTTCTTAATTCATAATTAATAAAATTAAAGTTTATGCCTTAAAGCTATGAATGTCCTATGAATCCATCACCTCTCTTAAAAGGAAAATGCTTTAATCACAAAAGAACAAGAAGTACAGGATTTCGAAATTTATCTTTGAAACTAGTTGAATTAGTTTGATGTGGTGACAATACTTTTTGTTTTCTGAATGAATGCTTGAACAATGCATATGTCTTTTGAATTTGTTATTCATGAATGTTAAAATTGTTGGCTCTTGAAAGAATGATGGAAAAAGAGACATGTTATTGAGGATCTGAAAAATCATAAAAATGATTCTTGAAGCAAGAAAAAGCAGTGAATACAAAAAAAAAATTTCAAAAAAAAAAGAAGAAAAAGAAAAAGAAAGAAATAAAGTTGTGAACCAAGGCAAAAAGAGTGTGCTTAAGAACCTTGGACACCTCTAATTGGGGACTTTAGCAAAGCTGAGTCACAATCTAAAAAGGTTCACCCAATTATGTGTCTGTGGCATGTATGTATCTGGTGGTAATACTGGAAGACAGAGTGCTTTGGGCCACAGCCAAGACTCATAAAGTAGCTGTGTTCAAGAATCATTATACTTAACTAGGAGAATCAATAACACTATCTGGATTCTGAGTTCCTAAAGAAGCCAATCATTCTGAATTTCAGAGGATAGAGTGAGATGCCAAAACTGTTCGGAGGCAAAAAGCTACTAGTCCCGCTCATCTAATTGGAACTATGTTTCTTTGATATTTTGGAGTCTATAGTATATTCTCTTCTTTTTATCCTATTTTGATTTTCAGTTGCTTGGGGACAAGCAACAAATTAAGTTTGGTGTTGTGATGAGCGGATGATTTATACGCTTTTTGGCATTGTTTTTAGTATGTTTTTAGTATCTTTCAGTTAGTTTTTAGTATATTTTTATTAGTTTTTAGTTAAAATTTACTTTTCTGGACTTTACTATGAGTTTGTGTGTTTTTCTGTGATTTCAGGTATTTTCTGACTGAAATTGAAGGTTCTGAGCAAAAATCTGATTCAGAGACTGAAAAGGACTGCAGATGCTGTTGGATTCTGACCTCCCTGCACTCGAAGTGAATTTTCTGGAGCTACAGAAGCCCAATTGGCGCGCTCTCAACGGCGGTGGAAAGTAGACATCCTGGGCTTTCCAGCAATATATGATAGTCCATACTTTGCCCAAGATTTGATGGCCCAAACCGGCGTAGCAATTCGGCCTCAGAAATTCCAGCGTTAAACGCCGGAACTGGCATAAAACTTGGAGTTAAACGCCCAAACTGGCATGAAAGCTGGCGTTTAACTCCAGAAAAGGTCTCTACACGAAAATTCTTCATTGCTCAGCCTAAGCACACACCAAGTGGGCCCGGAAGTGGATTTTTCTGTCATTTACTCATTTCTGTAAACCTTAGGATACTAGTTTACTATTTATAGGACCTCTTGACATTGTATCCGTACCTTATGACCTCATGACATTTTTACACGTTTCTTTGTGTACATTCCACGGCATGAGTCTCTAAACCCCATGGTTGGGGGTGAGGAGCTCTGCTGTGTCTTGATGGATTAATGCAATTACTACTGTTTCTTATTCAATCATGCTTGCTTCCATTCTAAGATATCACTTGTTCTTAACCTGGATGAATGTGATGATTCGTGACACTCATCATCATTCTCAACTATGAACATGTGCCTGACAACCACCTCTGTTCTACCTTAGATTGAGTAGATATCTCTTGGGTTCCTTAACCAGAATCTTCGTGGTATAAGCTAGAACTGATGGCGGCATTCAAGAGAATCCGGAAGGTCTAAACCTTGTCTGTGGTATTCTGAGTAGGATTCAATGATTGAATGACTGTGACGTGCTTCAAACTCCTGAGGGCGGGGCGTTAGTGACAGACGCAAAAGAATCACTGGATTCTATTCCGGCCTGATTGAGAACCGACAGATGAATTCCGCTATGACTGTGACAGGGCATATGCAATCGCTTTCACTGAGAGGATGGGAGGTAGCCACTGACAACGGTGAAACCCTACATACAGCTTGCCATGGAAGGACTCTTGCGTGTTTGTTGAAGGAGACAGTAGGAAAGCAGAGATTCAGAAGATGGAGCATCTCCAAAGCCTCAACCTATTTTCCATTACTGCAAAACAAGTAACTATTTCATGTTCTTTTGCTTTTCACAACCAATCCTGATAATTTCTGATATCCTGACTAAGATTTACAAGATACCCATAGCTTGCTTCAAGCCGACAATCTCCGTGGGATCGACCCTTGCTCACGCAAGGTATTACTTGGACGACCCAGTGCACTTGCTGGTTAGTTGTGCGGGATTGCAAAAGTGTTATTGCAATTTCGTGCACCACCTGGACACCTCTAATTGGGGACTCTAGCAAAGCTGAGTCACAATATGAAAAGGTTCACCCAGTTATGTGTCTGTGGCATGTATGTATCCGGTGGTAATACTGGAAGACAGAGTGCTTTGGGCCACGGCCAAGACTCATAAAGTAGCTGTGTTCAAGAATCATCATACTTAACTAGGAGAATCAATAACACTATCTGGATTCTGAGTTCCTATAGAAGCCAATCATTCTGAATTTCAAAGGATAAAGTGAGATGCCAAAACTGTTCAGAGGCAAAAAGCTAAAAGCCCCGCTCATCTAATTAATACTGATCTTCATAGATGTTTTTGGAATTCATTGCATGTTCTCTTCTTTTTATCTTATTTGATTTTTAGTTGCTTGGGGACAAGCAACAATTTAAGTTTGGTGTTATGATGAGCGGATAATTTATACGCTTTTTGGCATTATTTTTAGTATGTTTTAGTTAGTTTTTATTATATTTTTATTAGTTTTTATTTAAAATTCACTTTTCTGGACTTTACTATGAGTTTGTGTATTTTTCTGTGATTTCAGGTATTTTCTGGCTGAAATTGAGGGACCTGAGCAAAAATCTGATTCAGAGGCTAAAAAGGATTGCAGATGTTGTTGGATTCTAACCTCCCTGTACTCGAAGTGGATTTTCTGGAGCTACAGAAGCCCAATTGGCGAGCTCTTAATTGCGTTGGAAAGTAGACATCATGGGCTTTCCAGAAATGTATAATAGTCCATACTTTGCCCGAGATTTGATGGCCCAAATAGGTGTTCCAAGTCAGCTCGAGAATTCTGGCGTTAAACGCCGGAACTGGCACAAGAATGGGAGTTAAACGCCCAAACTGGCACAAAAGCTGGTGTTTAACTCCAAGAAAAGTCTCTACACATGAAAGCTTCAATGCTCAGCCCAAGCACACACCAAGTGAGCCCGGAAGTGGATTTTTATGTCATTTACTCATCTTTGTAAACCCTAAGCTACTAGTTATCTACAAATAGGACCTTTTGCTATTGTATTATCATCTTGGTTATTCTGGTTCCCTCTCTGGGGCCGAAGCCAATGATCACCATTATCACTTATGTATTTTCAACGGTGGAGTTTCTACACACCATAGACTAAGGTGTGGAGCTCTGCTGTACCTCGAGTATTAATGCAATTACTATTGTTCTTCTATTCAATTCAGCTTATTCTTGTTCTAAGATATTCATTCGCACCCAAGAACATGATGAATATGATGATTATGTGACGCTCATCATCATTCTCACTTATGAACGTGTGCCTGACAACCACTTCCGTTCTACAAGCAAACAAGGCTTGAATGTTTATCTCTTGGATTCCTTAATCAGAATCTTCGTGGTATAAGCTAGAATTGATGGTGGCATTCTTGAGAATCCGGAAAGTCTAAACCTTGTCTGTGGTATTCTGAGTAGGATTCAGGGATTGAATGACTGTGACGAGTTTCAAACTCGCGATTGTGGGGCGTTAGTGACAGACGCAAAAGAATCACTGGATTCTATTCCGACATGATCGAGAACCGACAGATGAATAGCCGTGTTGTGACAGCGCGCGTTGAACATTTTCACTGAGAGGACGGGACTGTAGCCATTGACAACGGTGATGCCCAACATACAGCTTGCCATGGAAAGGAGTAAGAAGGATTGGATGAAGACAGTAGGAAAGCAGAGAGACGGAAGGGACAAAGCATCTCCATACGCTTATCTGAAATTTTCACCAATGAATTACATAAGTATCTCTATCTTTATTTTATGTTTTATTCATCTTTTAATTATCAATCCTCCATAACCATTTGAATTCGCCTGACTGAGATTTACAAGATGACCATAGCTTGCTTCATACCAACAATCTCCGTGGGATCGACCCTTACTCGCGTAAGGTTTATTACTTGGACGACCCAGTGCACTTGCTGGTTAGTTGTGCGAAGTTGTGATAAAGATTTGAGATTGCAATTGAGCGTACCATGTTGATGGCGCCATTGATGATCACAATTTCGTGCACCACCCTCCTATCCATTGATACTCAAAGCCTTGGATCCTTTTTACCCTTGCCTTTTGGTTTTAAGGGCTATTGGCTTTTTCTGCTTGCTTTTTCTTTTTCTTTCTAAATTTTTTTTTTGCAAGCTTTTGCTTTTTTACTGCTTTTTCTTACTTCAAGAATCAATTTTCATGATTTTTCAGATTGTCAATAACATTCTCTTTGTTCATCATTTTTTCAAGAACCAACAATTTTGACATTCATAAACAACAAGATCAAAAATATGAACTGTTCAAGCATTCATTCAGAAAACAAACAGTATTGTCACCACATCAATATAATTAATACTAAATTCAAGGATAATTTTGAAATTCATGTACTTCTTGTTCTTTTGAATTAGAAACATTTGATTTATAGAATTATTTATAGCCTTAAGACATAGTTACTCAATACTAATGATCATGAGGTAGAGACACAAAACATAAACACACATATAGCATAAAAATCGAAAAACAGAGATAAGAATAAGGAAGTTAAGGAATGAGTCCACCTTAGTGAGGGTGGCGCCTTTTTGAAGTACTAGTAGTGCTTTTTGAGCTCCTTTATGTCTCTTCCTTGCCTCTGTTGCTTGATCCCTAGTGATTTTGGTGCTCTTATCCTTAGTTGCTCCCAATAGTTGTGTGGAGAAAAATGTATCCCCTGAGGTATCTTAGGGATTTCTTGATGAGGGAATTCCTCATGCTCTCTTGATGTGCAGTCAAATGCTCTTTTACTAAGCTATGGACCCTTGAGATGAATCTCTCCATCTCCCATGACTCGGAGGTGGAAAAATTTTTTGTCTTCCCTTTTCTCTTTTTTTTTTTTTGAGGTTTCTTTGGCCTTAGGTTCCATCAATGGTTATGGAAAAACAAAAAAGCTATGCTTTTACCACACCAAACTAAGAATGTTGCTCGCCCTCGAGCAAAGAAGAAAGAATGGAAGGAGAAGAAAAATATGGAAGAGAGGGAGAGATGTGTATATTTTGGTCATATGGGTAGGATTGGGTGGGGAAGAGATGGATGGATGTGAGTGGTGGAGAGGTGATGGGGAAGAGAGATTGAGGTGATTGGTGAAGAAGAGAGAAGGTGAGTTGAGGTAGGTGGGGATCCTGTGGGGTCCACAGATCCTGAGGTGTCAAGGATTTTCATCCCTACACCAATGAGGCGTGTAGAATGCCCTCTGCATGCAATCTTGGCGTTTAATGCCAGATTGGTGCTTGTTTCTGGCGTTAAATGCCAGCTCTAAGCTTGTTCTGGGCGTTCAACGCCCATCTGCAGCATATTTCTGGCGTTGAACGCCAGCTTTCCTCAGTGTGCAATCCTGGCGTTTAAACGCCAGATTGCTGCATGTTTTTGGCGTTCAATGCCAGATCCATGCTCTGTTCTGGCGTTGAACGCCAGCCAGATGCTCCTTACTGGTGTTCAAACACCAGCAAGGTCTTCCTCCAGGGTGTGCTATTTCTTCTGCTGTTTTTTATTTTTTCGTGACTCCACAGGATCATGAACCTAATAAAACATATAAGAAAAATGAAAATAAAATAAAATTAGATAAATAAAAATTGGGTTGCCTCCCAATAAGCGCTTTTTTAAAGTCAATAGCTTGATAGTGGGCTCTCATGGAGCTTCACAGGTGATCAGGTCAATGTTGTAGACTCCCAACACCAAACTTAGAGTTTGGATGTGGGGATTCAACACCAAACTTAGAGTTTAGCTGTGGCTTCTCAACACCAAACTTAGAGTTTGATTGTGGGGGCTTTGTTTGACTCTGTACTGAGAGAAGCTCTTCATGCTTCCTCTCCATTGTTAAAGAAGAAGATCCTTGAGCCTTAAACACAAAGTAGTCCTCATTCAATTGAAGGACTAATTCTCCTCTGTTAACATCTATCACAGCTCCTGCTGTGGCTAGGAAAGGTCTTCCAAGGATGATGCATTCATCCTCCTCCTTTCTAGTGTCTAAGATTATGAAATCAACAGGGATGTAAAGGCCTTTAACCTTCACTAATACGTCCTCTACTAATCCATAAGCCTGTCTTACTGACTTGTCTGCCATTTGTAATGAGAACATGGCAGGTTGTACCTCAATAATTCCCAGCTTCTCCATTACAGAGAGTGGCATAAGATTTATGCTTGACCCCAGGTCACACAGAGCCTTTTCAAAGGTCATGGTGCCTATGGTACAAGGTATTAAGAATTGGCCAGGATCTTGTCTCTTTTGAGGTAAGGTTTGCTGAACCCATGTATCTAGTTCATTGATGAGCAAGGGAGGTTCACCTTCCCAAGTCTCATTACCAAATAACTTGGCATTCAGCTTCATGATAGCTCCTAGATATTGTGCAACTTGCTCTCTAGTTACATCTTCATCCTCTTCAGAAGAATAGTCTTCACAGCTCATGAATGGCAAAATGAGGTTTAATGGGATCTCTAAAGTCTCTATATGAGCCTCAGATTCCCTTGGGTCCTTAATAGGGAACTTCTTCTTGCTTAAGAGACGTATTTTGAGGTATTCCTCATTGGGATTCACGTCCTCTCCTTCCTCTCTAGGTTCGGCCATGTTGATTATATCAATGGCCTTGCACTCTCTTTTTGGATTCTCTTCAGTATTGCTTGGGAGAGTACTAGGAGGAGTTTCAGTGATTTTCTTACTCAGCTGACCCACTTGTGCCTCCAGATTTCTGATGGAGGACCTTGTTTCATTCATAAAACTTAAAGTAGTCTTAGATAGATCAGAGACTAAATTTGCTAAGTTAGAGGTACTCTATTCATAATTCTCTGTCTGTTGCTGAGAAGATGATGGATAAGGCTTGATATTGCTGAGCCTATTTCTTCCACCATTATTAAAGCCTTATTGAGGCTTTTATTGATCCTTCCATGAGAAATTTGGATGATTTCTCCATGATGAATTATAGGTGTTTCCATAAGGTTCACCCATATAATTTACCTCTGCTATTGCAGGGTTCTCAAGATCATAAGCTTCTTCTTCAGAAGATGCCTCTTTAGTACTGTTGGATGCATTTTGCCATCCATTCAGACTTTGAGAAATCATGTTGACTTACTGAGTCAACATTTTGTTCTGAGCCAATATGGCGTTCAGAGCATTAATTTCAAGAACTCCCTTCCTTTGAGGCGTCCTATTATTCACAGAATTCCTCTCAGAAGTGTACATGAACTCGTTATTTGCAACCATGTCAATAAGTTTTTGAGCCTCTGCAGGCATTTTCTTTAGGTGAATGGATCCACCTGCAGAATAGTCCAGTGACATCTTAGAGAACTCAGATAGACCATAATAGAATATATCTATCATGGTCCATTCTGAAAATATGTCAGAAGGACATCTTTTGGTCATCTACTTGTATCTCTCCTAAGCTTCATAGAGGGATTCACCATCTTTTTGTTTGAAGGTCTGAACATCCACTCTAAGCTTGCTCAGCTTTTGAGGAGGAAAGAATTTAGCCAAGAAGGTCGTGACCAGCTTATCCCAGGAGTCCAGGCTATCTTTAGGTTGAGAGTCCAACCATGCTCTAGCTCTGTCTCTTACAGCAAAAGAGAAAAGCATGAGCCTGTAGACTTCAGGATCTACTCCATTAGTCTTAAAAGTCTCACAGATCTGCAAGAACTCAATTAAGAACTGGTAGGGATCTTCTGATGGAAGTCTATGAAACTTGCAGTTCTGTTGTATTAGAGCAACTAATTGAGATTTTAGCTCAAAATTGTTTGTTCCAATGGCAGGAATTTGAGATGCTTCTTCCATCAAACTTGGAAGTAGGTGCAGTATAATCACCAAGCATCCTTCTTGCATTATTGTTGTTGGATTCGGCTGCCATCTCCTTTTCTTGTTCGAAAATTTCAGCAACGTTGTCTCTGGATTGTTGTAATTTAGCTTCTCTTAGTTTCCTCTTCAGAGTCCTTTCAGGTTTTGGATCAGCTTCAACAAGAATGCCTTTTTCCTTGTTCCTGCTCATATGAAAGAGAAGAGAACAGAAAAAGAAGAGGAATCCTCTATGTCACAGTAAAGAGGTTCCTTATTATTAGTAGAAGAAGAAAGGGGATAAAGAAAGGAAAATCCAAACACAAGGGTGAGGATAAGGGCAGTGATTTGAGATGAAGAGAAGTGTTAGTAAATGAATGAATAAATAGAATAAGATGAGAGAGGGAGAAATTTTCGAAAATAAATTTTGAAAAGGAGTTAAATAATTTTCGAAAAAAAAAAGGGAAGATAAAATTAAAATTTAAAACAATTAATTAATTAAAAAGAATTTTTGAAAAAGAGGGATGTATTTTCGGAAATTAGAGAGGGAAGAGTAGTTAGGTTGTTTTGAAAAAGATAAGAAACAAACAAAAAGTCAAATAGTTAGTTGAAAAAGATTTGAAAATTAATTTTGAAAAGATAAGAAGATAAGAAGTTAGAAAAGATATTTTAAAATCAAATTTTTTTTAAAAAGATAAAATTTTGAAAAAAAAAGATATGATATAAAAGATAAGATAAAAAGATATGATTAAAAAGATATGGTTAGAAAAGATTTAATTTTTAAAATTAAAATTAATTACTTAACTAACAAGAAACTAAAAGATAAGATTCTAGAATTTAAAGATTGAACCTTTCTTAACAAGAAAGTAATAAACTTCAAATTTTTGAACCAACCACATTACTTGTTAGTTAAGTTTCGAAAATTTTGAAATAAAATTAAGAAAAGATTTTGAAAATAATTTTTGAAATTTTCGAAAATCATAAAAGAAAAATGAAAAAGATTTGAATTTTGAAAAAGATTTTGAAAAGATAAGATTTTTAAAATTGAAAGTTTGACTTGACTTACAAGAGATAACTAATTTTAAAAATTTTTTACTAAGTCAACCCAAATTTTCGAAATTTTGAGAGAAAAAAGGAAAAGATATTTTTTATTTTTGAATTTTTAATTATGAGAGATAAAAACATAAAAAAATGACTCACAACATGAAAATTATGAATCAAAACACATGATGCATGCAAGAACACTATGAATGTCAAAATGAACACCAAGAACACTTTGAAGATCATGATGAACATCAAGAACATATTCTTGAAAAATTTTTTATGCAAAGAAAACATGCAAGACACCAAATTTAGAAATTTGCAATGCTTAGACACTATGAATGCACAAATGCATATAAAAAACAACAAAGAACACAAAACAAGAAATTATCAAGATCAAACAAGTAGACTTACCAAGAACAACTTGAAGATCATGCAAGAACAATATGAATATGCAATTGACACCAAACTTAAAACATGACACAAGACTCAAACAAGAAACACAAAAATATTTTTGATTTTTATAATTTTATTATTTTTTTGGATTTTATTTTATATTTTTTGAAAAACATATAGGAAAAAGGAAGTAATGAATTCAAAGTCCTCATTCAAAATCCTATGAATTAGACATGGCTTAATAGCCAGCCAAGTTTAAAACATGTTATATGAAACTCTAGAATTCATTCTTGAAAAGTCTGAAATTTTTTTAAAATAGGTGATAATTTTTTTTTGAAAGATTTTTGAAAATAAAACAAAAAAGAAAATTACCTAATCTGAGCAACAAGATAAACCGTCAGTTGTCCAAACTCGAACAATCCCCGGCAACGGAGCCAAAAACTTGGTGCACGAAATTGTGATCATCAACAATGGCTCCAATAACTTGGTAGCGCTCTCAAACGTGAATCACACATAGTCACAACTCCGCACAACTAACCAGCAAGTGCACTGGGTCGTCCAAGTAATACCTTACGTGAGTAAGGGTCGATCCCACGGAGATTGTTGGTATGAAACAAGCTATAGTCATCTTGTAAATCTCAGTTAGGCGGATAGTAAATGTTATGGAGTTTTCGAATAATAAATAAAGTAGAAAATAAAGATAGAGTTACTCATGTAATTCAATGGTGGGAATTTCAGATAAGTGTATGGAGATGCTTGTCCCTGCTGGATCTCTGCTTTCCTACTGCCTTCCTTCAATCCTTCTTGTTCCTTTCCATGGCAAGCTGTATGTAGGGCATCACTGTTGTCAATGGCTACATCCTATCCTCTCAGTGAAAAAGGACAAAATGCTCTATCACGGCACGGCTAATCATCTGTCGGTTCTCGATCATGTTGAAATAGAATCCCTTGATTCTTTTGCGTTTGTCATCACGCCCAACAATCGCTAGTTTGAAGCTCGTCACAGTCATTCGATCCCTGAATCCTACTCGGAATACCACAGACAAGGTTTAGACTTTCCGGATTCTCATGAATGCCGCCATCAATCTAGCTTATACCACGAAGATTCTGATCAAGGAATCCAAGAGATATGCGCCCAATCTAAAGAAGAATGGAAGTGGTTGTCAGTCACGCGTTCATAGGTGAGAATGATGATGAGTCTCACGGATCATCACATTCATCATGTTGAAGTGTAACGAATATCTTAGAACAGGAATAGCTGAATTGAATAGAAAATAGTAATAATTACATTAAAACTTGAGGTACAGCAAAGCTCCACACCCTTAATCTATGGTGTGTAGAAACTCCACCGTTGAAAATACATAAGTGATGAAGGTTCAAGCATGGGCGAATGGCCAGCCCCCAAACATGATCAATAGTCTCCTAAGATGAATAATAGAGTAAAACCGAGACCAAAGATGTCTAATACAATAATAAAATGTTCTATTTATATTATACTAGCTACTAGGGTTTACAGAAGAAAGTAATTGATGCAGAAATCTACTTTCAGGGCTCACTTGGTGTGTGCTTGGGCTGTGCTTGAACTTTACACGAGCTGAGGCTTCTTTTGGAGTTGAACGCCAAGTTGTAACATGTTTTTGGCGTTCAACTCTGGTTCGTGACGTGTTTCTGGCATTTGACTCTAGAATGTAGCATGAAACTGGCGTTGAGCGCCAGTTTACGTCATCTAATCACGAATAAAGTATAGACTATTATATATTGATGGAAAGCTCTGGATGTCTACTTTCCAATGCCGTTAAGAGCACGCCATTTAAAGTTCTGTAGCTCCAGAAAATCTATTTCGAGTACAGGGAGGTCAGATTCCAACAGCATCAGCAGTCCTTTGTCAGCCTCCTTATCAGAGTTTTGCTCAGGTCCCTCAATTTCAGCCAGAAATTACCTGAAATCACAGAAAAACACACAAACTCATAGTAAAGTCCATAAATGTGAATTTAGCATAAAACTAATGAAAACATCCCTAAAAGTAGCTAGATCCTATTAAAAACTACCTAAAAACAATGCCAAAAAGCGTATAAATTATCCGCTCATCAATAAGCTTATAGACCTCGGGATCAACTCCATTGGTTTTAACAGTATCACAGATTTGCAAGAATTCAGTTAAGAACTGAAAAGGGTCTTCTGATGGAAGTCCATGAAACTTGCAATTCTGTTGCATCAGAGAAACTAATTGAGGCTTTAGCTCAAAGTTGTTTACTCCAATGGCATGGATTGAGATGCTTCTACCTTGGAAGTTGGAATTTGGTGCAGTAAAGTCACCAAGCATCTTCCTTGCATTGTTGTTGGTTTTGGCCATTACTTCTTTTTCGAGATTCTCTGTAAGGTTTTCTCTGGATTGTTGTGCTTTAGCTTCTCTTAGCTTCTTTTTCAGAGTCCTTTCAGGTTCAGGGTCAGCTTCAACAAGAATGTCCTTGTCCTTGCTCCTGCTCATATGAAAAAGAAGAGGATACAAAAGGAAGAAGAATCCTTTATGTCACAGTATAGAGATTCCTTTATGTGAGTAGAAGAAGAAAAGAATAGAAGAAGGAGAAGAGAAAAAAATTCAAACACAGAGAAGAAGAGAGGGTTCGAAATTTAAGATGAAGAGAAGTGTCAGTAAATGAATAAATAAATAGAAAGAGATGAGAGAGAGGAGAAAATTCGAAATTTAACTAAGAGAAAAGAAAAATGTTTTTGTTTTTATTTTAATTATTAGTTAAAATTCAAAAATTAAGAAAGGAATAAAATTAAAACTTAAAACAATTAGTTAAATAAAAAGATTTTTGAAAAAGAGGAAGGTGATTTTCGAAAATTAGAGAGAGAAAAGTAGTTAGGTGGTTTTGAAAAAGATAAGAAATAGTAACATAAACAAAAACTCAATTAATTAATTGAAAAAAGATATGAAAATCAATTTTGAAAAGATAAGAAGTTAGAAAAGATTTTTGAAATCAAATTTTTGAAAAAGATATGACTGAAAAAGATTTGATTGAAAAAGATATGATTTGAAAAAAGATATGTTTGAAAAGATATGATTGAAAAGATATTATTGAAATTTATTTTGAAAAAGATTTGATTAAGAAATTTAGAAAGATTTGATTTTGAAAATTAAAATTAATGACTTGACTAACAAGAAACTAAAATATATGATTCTAGAATTTAAAGGTTGAACCTTTCTTAACAAGAAAGTAACAAACTTGAAATTTTTGAATCAATCACATTAATTGTTAGTAAAGTTTTTGAAAATTTGAAAAGAAATTAAGAAAAAGATTTTGAAAAACAATTTTTAAAAAAATTTCGAAAATATAAAAGAAAAATGAAAAAGATTTGATTTTTGAAAAAGTTTTAAAAAGATAAGATTTTTAAAATTAAAATCTTGACTTGACTAACAAGAAACAACCTATTTTAAAATTTTTTGACTAAGTCAACCCAAAGATTTCGAAATTTATGAGTGAAATAAGGAAAATATATTTTTTGATTTTTTGAATTTAATGAGGAAAGAGAAAAACCACAAAAATAACTCAACACATAAAAATTTTAGATTAAAACAAATGATGCATGTAAGAACACTATAAATGTCAAGATGAACACCAAGAACACTTTGAAGATCATGATGAACATCAAGAACTTATTTTTGAAAATTTTTAAGAAAAGAAAAACATGCAAGATACCAAACTTAGAAATTTTTAATGCTTAGACACTAACAAACTAAAAATGCATATGAAAAACAAGAAAAGACGCAAAACAAGAAAATATGAAGATCAAACAAGGAGACTCATCAAGAACAACTTGAAGATCTTGAAGAAAGCAACACATGAATTTTTCAAAAATGCACAAATTTTAAAAAACATGCAATTGACACCAAACTTAAAAATTGATACTAGACTCAAACAAGAAACACAAAATATTTTTTATTTTATGATTTTATAAATTTTTTTGGATTTTTCAAAAATTAGTTTGGAAAAACGAAAAAGAAGAAAAAATTTTTGAAAAGATTTTTGAAAACTTTTTGAAAATAAAATAAAGGTTGAGACAAGAAGAAAATTACCTAATCTAAGCAACAAGATGAACCGTCAGTTGTCTAAACTCGAACAATCCCCAGCAATGGCGCCAAAAACTTGGTGGACAAAATTGTGATCTCAATGGCGCCAACAACTTAGTACGCACTATTGTAATCTCAACTCTTTTTCACAACTTCGCACAACTAAACAACAAGTGCACTGGGTCGTCCAAGTAATAAACCTTACGTGAGTAAGGGTCGATCCCACGGAGATTGTCGGCTTCAAGCAAGCTATGGTCATCTTATAAATCTCAGTCAGGCAGATTCAAATGGTTATGGAGTTTTGATAATTAAAAGATAAATAAACATAAAATAAAGATAGAGATACTTATGTAATTCATTGGTGAGAATTTCAGATAAGCGTATGGAGATGCCTTGTTCCTTCCGAATCTCAGCTTTCCTACTGTCTTCATTCAATCATTCATACTCCTTTCTATGGCAAGCTGTATGTAGGGGGATCACCGTTGTCAATGGCTACCGTCCATCCTCTCAGTGAAAATAGTCCAGCTACGGGTTACATAGGGCTAATCATCTGTCGGTTCTCACTTGTGTCAGAATAAGATCCAATGATCCTTTTGCGTCTGTTACTACGCCCAACAGTCATGAGTTTGAAGCTCGTCATAGTCATCCCATCCCAGATCCTACTCGGAATACCACATACAAGGTTTAGACTTTCCGGATCTCAAGAATGCTGCCAATAGATTCTAGCTTATACCACGAAGACTCTGATCTCACGGAATGGAAGGCTCTATTATCAGGAGAGGCAACCATGCGTCGTAGACCAGGAATCCAAGGGATACACATTCAAGCTTGTTTTCAGGTAGAATGGAAGTGGTTGTCAGACACGCGTTCATAGGTGAGAATGATGATGAGTGTCACTTGATCATTACATTCATCATGTTCTTGTGTGCGAATGAATATCTTAGAATAAGAATAAGCTTGAATTGAATAGAAAAACAGTAGTACTTTGCATTAATACTCGAGGAACAGCAGAGCTCCACACCTTAAGCTATGGTGTGTAAAAACTCCATCGTTGAAAATACATAAGTGATGATGGTCCAGGCATGGCCGTGAGGCCAGCCCCCAATGTCTAAGATAGCATAACACTGATCAAATATGTCTAATACAATAGTAAAAGGTCCTATTTATACTAGACTAGTTACTAGGGTTTACAGAGATAAGTAAATGATGCAGAAATCCACTTCCGAACCCACTTGGTGTGCTCTTGGGCTGAGCATTGAAGCTTTCATATGTAGAGGCCTTTTTTAGAGTTAAACGCCAGTTTGTAACTTGTTTCTGGCATTTGACTCTAGCTTGCAACTTGCTTCTAGCGTTTATCGCCAGAATAGGGCAGAAACTGGCGTTGAACGCTAGTTTGCGTCGTCTAAACTCGGGCAAAGTATGGACTATTATATATTGCTGGAAAGCCCTTGATGTCTACTTTTCAATGCAATTCAGAGTGCGCCATTTGGACTTCTGTAGCTCCAAACAATCCATTTCGAGTGCAGGAAGGTCAGAATGCAACAGCATCAGCAGTCCTTTTTCAGCCTCTGAATCAGATTTTTGCTCAGGTCCCTCAATTTCAGCCAGAAAATACCTGAAATCACAGAAAAATACACAAACTCATAGTAAAGTCTAGAAATGTGAATTTTGCTTAAAAACTAATAAAAATATACTAAAATGTGAATAAAACATACTAAAAACTATATAAAAATAATGCCAAAAAGCGTATAAATTATCCGCTCATCACTTCTACCTTTGGACAGCATAACTCTTCTGATGGCTTTGAGCCATAAGCATTCAACTACAAATTTTTTTTATTTGCTCAGTGGTTTCACTTATCATTTCAGGCCCTAACAAGCTCTTTTCTCTTGCTTCATACCAACATAACGGAGATTGACATTTCCTTCCGCATAAAGCTTCATATGGAGCCATTCCATTGCTCACATGATAGCTGTTGTTGTAAGCAAACTCCTCTAGAGGCATATATCGATCCCAGCTCGCCAGCTGGTCCAAAACACAAGCTCTTAGCATATTTTCCAAGGTTTGGATCGTTCTTTCTGATTGGCCATCCGTCTGAGGGTGGTATGCAGTGCTTAGGCTCAATTGCATGTGAAAGACTCGCTGGAAAGCTCCCCAGAACCGTGAGGGAAAGCGAGGATCTCTATCTGATATAATGGTGGAAGGTACGTCATGTAACCTGACAATTTCCTTAATGTATAGCTGTGCTAACTCTTCTATAGTGCAACTTTTCCGAATAGGAAGAAAGTCAGCGAACTTGGTCAGTCGATCCACAACTACCCAAATGGCATCATAACCCATCCGAGTTCTCGGTAAACCCAACACAAAATCTATAGCAATGCTTTCCTATTTCCACTGTGGAATCTCCAAAGATTGAAGGGTTCCAGATGGTCTCTGGTGTTTAATTTTAACTTTCTGGCAAGTTAGGCACTTGGAAACGTACAACGCCGCATCATTTTTCATTTCTGGCAACCAGAACATTGTCTTTAGATCTTGATACATCTTGGTGCTTCTCGGATGGATTGAGAATCCACTCTTATGAGCTTCCTCCAATATGCTCTATCTCAAATCCTCGACATCTGGCATAATGATCCAATCCTTGAACCTCTAGAAACTATCCTTATCTTCTAACACTCTCCACCATTTGCCTTTTTCAATTGCTAGCAAGATCTTGTAGAATTCTTGGTCATTCTGATCAGCCTTTAGAAATTCAGCCTTGAAATCACTTGAAATTTGTAACTGACTTAAGCATAAAGTCCCAAACTCTTCTCTGATTCCCAGTTTCAACCCTTGGAATGCTTTCAATAATTCTTCCTCTCATAGCATCATCCAAGCGGGGTATAGAGATTTTCTACTCAAGGCATCTGCCACCACATTCACTTTTCCAATATGGTAGTTCAGCTCAAAGTCATAATCCTTCAGAAGTTCCATCCATCTCCTCTGACGCATATTCAACTCTTTTTGTTCAAAGAGGTACTTCAAACTCTTATGGTCTAAGAAAACTTGAAACTTGACACCATAGAGATAATGCCTCCAAATCTTCAAAGAAAAAACAACGGCAGCAAGCTCCAAATCGTGAATTGGATAGTTTCTTTCATGCGGCCTTAATTGACATGAGGCATAAGCTACAACATTATGGTCCTGCATCAACATGCATCATAAACCCTTCAGTGATTGATGAGCGGATAATTTATACGCTTTCTGGCATTGTTTTTATATAGTTTTTAATATGTTTTAGTTACTTTTTAGTATATTTTTGATAGTTTTTATGCAAAATTCATATTTCTGGACTTTACTATGAGTTTGTGTGTTTTTCTGTAATTTCAGATATTTTTTTGCTAAAATTGAGGGACCTGAGCAAAAATCTGATTCAGAGGCTGAGAAAGGACTAAAGATGTTATTTTATTCTGACCTCCCTGTACTCGAAGTGAATTTTCTGGAGGTACAGAAGCCCAATTGGCGCGCTCTCAATTGCGTTGCAAAGTTGACATCTTGGGCTTTCCAGAAATGTATAATAATTCATACTTTGCCCGAGATTTGATGGCCTGAAATGGCATCCAAACGCCGGTCAAAGACCCTTTTCTGGCGTAAAACGCCAAAACTGGCACCAAAGCTGGAGTTAAACGCCCAAACTGGCACCAAAACTGGCCTTTAAAATCCAAGAAGAGTCTATGCACGTGAAAGTTTCAATGCTCAGCCCAAACACACACCAAGTGGGCCCCAGAAGTGGATTTCTGCACTATCTACACTTAGTTACTCATTTTCTGTAAACCTAGTTTACTAGTTTAGTATAAATAGCACTTTTTACTATTGTATTCATATCTTTAGATCATTTTTGAGACTACCTGATGAGCGGATAATTTGTACACTTTTTGGCATTGTTTTTATATAGTTTTTAGTAAGTTTAAGCTACTTTTAGGGATGTTTTCATTAGTTTTTATGTTAAATTCACATTTCTGGACTTTACTATGAGTTTGTGTGTTTTTCTGTGATTTCAGGTAAATTCTGACTGAAATTGAGGGATTTGAGCAAAACTCTGAAGAAGGCTGACAAAAGGACTGCTGATGCTGTTGGATTCTGACCTCCCTGCACTCGAAATAGATTTTTTGGAGCTACAGAACTTTAAATGGCGCGCTCTCAACGGCGTTGGAAAGTAGACATCCAGGGCTTTCCAGCAATATATAATAGTCCATACTTTATTCGAAGAATGACGATGCAACTTGGCGTTGAACGCCAAGTACACACTCCTTTCTGAAGTTAAACGCCAGAAAAACGTCATGATCCGGAGTTGAACGCCCAAAACACATCATAACTCGAAATTCAACTCCAAGAGAAGCCTCAGCTCGTGGATTGATCAAGCTCAGCCCAAGCACACACCAAGTGGGCCCCGAAAGTGGATTTATGCATCAATTACTTACTCATGTAAACCCTAGTAGCTAGTCTAGTATATATAGGACATTTATCTATTGTATTAGACATCTTTGGTCTCAGTTTTGTTTTATTCTTCATCTTAGGAGATCATTGATCACGTTTAGGGGGGCTGGCCATTCGGCCATGCCTGGACCTCTTTCACTTATGTATTTTCAACGGTGGAGTTTCTGCACACCATAGATTAAGGGTGTGGAGCTCTGCTGTACCTCAAAGATTAATGAAGTTCTATTTTCTTTTATTCAAATCTCTATCTTATTCTTATTCCAAGATATTCATTCGTACCCAAGAACATGATGAATGTGATGAGTTAATAACCCTCATCATCATTCTCACTTATGAATGCGCGTGATTGACAACCACTTCCGTTCTACATGCAACAAGGCTTGAATGTTTATCTCTTAGATTCCCCAACAGAATCTTCGTGGTATAAGCTAGATAGATGGCGGCATTTATGAGGATCCGGAAAGTCCAACCTTGTCTGTGGTGTTCCGAGTAGGATCCTGGGAATCCGGAAAGTCTCACCTTGTCTGTGGTATTCCGAGTAGGATTCCGGTAATGAATGACTGTGACGTGCTTCAAACCTGCAACCTGCTGGGCGTTAGTGACAGACACAAAAGAGGGATTCTATTCCAGCAGGGGAGGGAACCAACCGGTGATTGGCCGTACTGTGACAGAGTGCGTGAGCATTAGCTTTCACTGCGAGGATGGGATGTAGCTATCAACCATGGGTGATGCCTCCAGACTGGTTAGCTGTGCGAGTGACAGCCGCATAGGATATTTCCCCGTGAGGATTGAAAGTAGCCACAGCTGATGGTGAACCCCTATACAAAGCTTGCCATGGAAAGGAGTAAGAAGGATTGAGTAGAAGCAGTGGGAGAGCAGGCGTCCGAGAGTTCTACAGCATCTCCATTCCGCTTATCTGAAATTCCTACCAATGATTCTGCATAAGTATTTCTATCCCTTTTATTATTCCTTTTTATTTACAATCCAATAATCACAATTACCTTTTTAATCTGCCTAACTGAGATTTGCAAGGTGACCATAGCTTGCTTCATACCAACAATCTCTGTGGATTCGACCCTTACTCACGTAAGGTTATTACTTGGACGACCCAGTACACTTGCTGGTTAGTTGAACGGAGTTGTGAAGAAAATAAACAGTGCCATAAGAGTATACATCCTTTATAAACAAAATAACAAGTGATCACAATTTCGTCCACCAAGTTTTTGGCGCCGTTGCCGGGGATTGTTCGAGTATGGACAACTGACGGTTCATCTTGTTCCTCTGATTAGGTAATTTTTCTTTTCAAAAATCTTTTTCAAAATTTTTCTTTTAATTTTCGTTTTTCTTCACATTATTTTCGAAAAAATTAATAAAAATCCAAAAAAAAAATTAGAAAATCATAAAAATCAAAAATATTTTGTGTTTCTTGTTTGAGTCTTGAGTTAATTTTTAAGTTTGGTGTCAATTGCATGCTTTTAAAAATTTTTCTTGCATTTTTCGAAAATCCCATGCATTCATAGTGTTCTTCATGATCTTCAAGTTGTTCTTGATAAAGTCTTCTTGTTTGATCTTGATGATTTCTTGTTTTGTGTTGTTTCTTGTTTTTCATGTGCATTTTTGCATTCATATTTTTCATGCATTAAAGATTTCTAAGTTTGGTGTCTTGCATGTTTTCTTTGCATCAAAAAATTTTTTTAAAATTATGTTCTTGATGTTCATCATGATCTTCAAAGTGTTCTTGGTGTTCATCTTGACATTCATAGCATTCTTGCATACATTCATGGTTTTGATCTAAAAATTTCATGCATTGCATATTTTTGTTGTTTTTCTCTCTCTTAATTAAAAATTCAAAAATCAAAAAAATATCTTTTCCTTAATTTCCTCCAAAATTTCGAAATTTTGGGATTGACTTGGTCAAAAATTTTCAAAATTAGTTGTTTCTTACAAGTCAAGTCAAAATTTCAATTTTAAAAATCTTATCTTTTCAAAATCTTTTTCAAAAATCATATCTTTTCCAATTTTTCTTATTTTTCGAAAATTTCAAAAATATTTTTTCAAAATATTTTCAAAATCTTTTTCTTATCTTTATCATATTTTCGAAAATTAGCTAACAATTAATGTGATTGGTTCAAAAATTTGAAGTTTGTTACTTTCTTGTTAAGAAAGGTTCAATCTTTAAGTCTAGAATCTTATCTTGTAGTTTCTTGTTAGCTAAGTAATTTTAAAAATTAAATCTTTTTCAAAATATCTTTTTCTTAAAAATCTTTTTATCTTTTATTTGATCTTTTTCAAAAATTTTATCTTTTTCAAAATTTGATTTCAAAAATATCTTATCTAACTTCTTATCTTCTTATCTTTTTCAATTTTGATTTCAAATCTTTTTCAATCAACTAACTAACTTCTTGTTTGTTTCTTATCTTTTTTTTTCAAAACCACCTAACTACTTTTCTCTCTCTAATTTTCGAAAATATCTCTCTCTTTTTCAAAAATTCTTTTTAATTAATTAATTGTTTTATGTTTTAATCTTAATTACATTTTATCTCTAATTTTCGAAAATCACTAACTCCTTTTCAAAATTATTTTCGAATTTTCTCTTCTCTTTTCTTCTTCTATTTAATTATTTAATTACTAACACTTCTCTTCACCTCTCTTCATCCATAAAACCGAATCCATTCTTCTTTCTTATACCCCTTTCTTTTTCTACTAACATAAAGGAATCTCTATACTGTGACATAGAGGATTCCTCTTTCTTTTCTTGTTTTCTTCTCTTTCATATGAGCAGGAACAGGGATAAAGGCACTCTTGTTGAAATTGATCCAGAACCTGAAAGGACTCTGAAGAGAAAATTAAAAGAAGCTAAATTACAACAATCCAGAAGAACCCTTCTTGAAAATTTCGAACAAGAGAAAGAGATGGCAGACGGAAATAATAATAATAATGCAAGGAGAATGCTTGGTGACTTCACAAAGCCAACATCTAAGTTTGATGGAAGAAGCATCTCCATTCCTGCCATTGGAGCCAATAACTTTGAGCTTAAGCCTCAACTAGTTGCTTTAATGCAACAAAACTGCAAGTTTATGGACTTCCATCTGAAGATCCTTATCAATTTTTAACTGAATTCTTGCAGATCTGTGAGACTGTAAAGACGAATGGAGTTGATCCTGAAGTCTACAGACTCATGCTTTTCCCTTTTGCTGTAAGAGACAGAGCTAGAGTGTGGTTGGATTCTCAACCCAAGGATAGCATGGACTCATGGGATAAGCTTGTCACTGCATTCTTAGATAAGTTCTTTCCTCCTCAAAAGTTGAGCAAGCTGAGAGTGGATGTTCAAACCTTCAAACAAAAAGATGGTGAATCCCTCTATGAAGCTTGGGAAAGATATAAGCAGCTGACCAAAAGATGTCCATCTGACATGTTTTCAGAATGGACCATATTAGATATATTCTATTATGGTCTCTCTGAATTTTCGAAAATGTCACTGGACCATTCTGCAGGTGGATCTATTCACCTGAAGAAAACGCCTGGAGAGGCTCAAGAACTCATTGACATGGTTGCAAACAACCAGTTCATGTATACTTCTGAGAGGAATTCTGTGAACAATGGGGTACCTCAGAAGAAAGGAGTTCTTGAAATTGATGCTCTGAATGCCATATTGGCTCAGAACAAAGTGTTGACTCAACAGGTCAACATGATCTCTCAAAATCTGAATGGATTGCAACATGCATCCAACAGTACTAGAGAGATAGCTTCTGAAGAAGCTTATGATCCTGAAAACCCTGCCATGGCAGAGGTTAATTACTTAGGTGAACCTTATGGAAACACCTATAACTCATCATGGAGAAGTCATCCAAATTTCTCCTGGAAGGATCAACAAAAACCTCAACAAGGTTTTAATAATGGTGGACGCAACAGGCTGAATAATAGTAAGCCATATCCATCATCTTCTCAGCAACAGACAGAGAATTCTGAACAAAACAATTCTAATTTAGCCAATATAGTCTCTGATCTGTCAAAGGCCACTTTTAGTTTCATGAATGAAACAAGATCCTCCATTAGAAATTTGGAGGCACAAGTGGGCCAGCTGAGTAAGAAAGTTATTGAAACTCCTCCCAGTACTCTCCCAAGTAATACAGAAGAAAATCCAAAAGGAGAGTGCAAGGCCATTGATTTAATCAAAGTGGCCGAATGCACTAGGGAGGAGGAGGACGAAAATCCTAGTGAGGAAGACCTCCTGGGACGTCCCTCAAGCATGAAGGAGTTTCCTATTAAGGATCCAAAGGAATCTGAGGCTCATACAGAGATCATAGAGATTCCTTTAAATCTCCTTCTGCCATTCATGAGCTCTGAAGAATATTCATCCTCTGAAGAGGATGAAGATGTGACTGGAGAGCAAGCTGCTCTATATTTAGGAGCTATCATGAAGCTGAATGCCAAGCTGTTTGGTAATGAGACTTGGGAAAGTGAACCTCCCTTGCTCATTAGTGAACTAGATACTTGGATTCAGAGAACTCTACCTCAAAAGAAACAAGATCCTGGCAAGTTTCTAATACCTTGCACCATAGGCACCATGAGCTTTGAAAAAGCTCTATGTGATCTGGGGTCAGGGATAAACCTTATGCCACTCTCTGTAATGGAGAAGCTGGGGATCATTGAGGTACAACCTGCTTTGTTCTCATTACAATTGGCAGATAAGTCAGTGAGGCAAGCATATGGCATAGTAGAGGACGTGTTAGTAAAGGTTGAAGGCCTTTACATCCCTACTGATTTCATAATCCTAGACACTAGGAAGGAAGATGATGAGTGCATCATCCTAGGAAGACCTTTCCTAGCCACAGCAGGAGCTGTGATAGATGTCAACAGAGGTGAGTTAGTCCTTCAATTGATTGGGGACTACCTTGTGTTTAAGGCACATGGCCATCCCTCTGTGACAAAAGAGAGTAAGCATGAAGAGCTTCTCTCAGTTCAGAGTCAAGAAGAGCCTTCACAGTCAAACTCTAAGTTTGGTGTTGTGAGGCCACAACTAAACTCTAAGTTTGGTGTTCAAACCCCATATCCAAACTCTAAGTTTGGTGTTGGGAATACCACACTTAAATTGACCTGATCACCTTGTGGCTCCATGAGAGCCACTGTCAAGCTATTGACATTAAAGAAGCGCTTGTTGGGAGGCAACCCAATTTTATTTATCTAATTTTATTTTATTTTGTTTCTTTGTTATTTTTGTGTTTAATTAGGTACATGATCATGAGGAGTCACGAAAAAAATCAAAAAATTAAAAACAGAGTCAAAAACAGAAGAAAAAAAATTTTTCACCCTGGAGGACGCACGGGCTGGCGTTCAACGCCCAGAAGGAGCATCTTTCTGGCATTCAACGCCAGAACAGAGCATCTTTCTGGCGTTGAACGCCCAAAACAAGCAACAACCTGGCGTTAAACGCCAGGATGCGCACACAGAGGACAATCTGGCACTGAACGCCAGAACCAAGCATGAAACTGGCGTTCAACGCCAGAAACATGCATAACATGGGCGTTTAATGCCCAGAACGAGCATCAATGGGCATTTGAACGCCAGAATGATGCATGAAGGCATGTTACATGCCTATAGGGTGAAGGAATGGTATTTCCTTTCACCTCAGGATCTGTGGACCCCACAGGATCCCCACCTCAGGATCTGTGGACCCCACAGGATCCCCACCTACCTTTTCTTTTAATCCTAATCACACTCTCCTAATCCAAATCTCATTCTCAATTCCTCTTCCCAATTACCCCATTCACCATTCACATCAACCCCTCTTCCCCATAAACCCCACCTACCTCCATTACATTCAAATTCAATTTCCCACCCTCTCCCACCCAAAATGGCCGAAACCCAACCACCCCTCTCCCTATAAATACCTTTCCTTTCTTCTTCATTTTCACACAACACAAACCCCTTCTTCTCTCATATAGCCGAACCCACTCTTCTCCCTCTCTTTCCATATTCTCTTCTTCTTCTACTCTTCTTTCTTCTTTGCTCGAGGATGAGCAAATTTTAAGTTTGGTGTGGTAAAAAGCCTAAGCTTTTTATTTTTTTTCACCATCAATAGCACCCAAGACCGGAGCTTCCTCAAGAAAAAGAAAAGGGAAGGCAAAAGCTTCCACTTCCGAGTCATGGGAGAAGGAGAGATTCATCTCCAAGAGCCATCAGACCACTTCTTGATGTTGTGGCAAAGAAGAAGGTGATCCCTGAGGTCCCTTTCAAGCTCAAGAAAAATGAGTATCCGGAATCCGACTTGAGATTCAAGAAGAGGTTGGGAAGTCCTAGCCAACCCCATGCAACAAGTTGGGATCTTAATGGTTCAAGAGTTCTATGCCAATGCATGGATCACTAGGAACCATGACCAAAGTATGAACCCAAGCCCAAAGAATTATCTAACAATGGTTAGGGGGAAATACTTGGATTTTAGTCCGGAAAATGTGAGGTTGGCGTTTCACTTACCCATGATGCAAGGTGATGAATGCCCCTACACAAGAAGGGTCAACTTTAATCAAGGTTGGACCAAGTCCTTAGGGACATTTGTGTGGAAGGCGCCCAATGGGAATAGACTCCAAAGGCAAGCCAGTCCAACTAAGAAGACTGGACCTCAAGCCTGTAGCTAGAGGATGGTTGGAGTTCATCCAAAGATCCATCATCCCTACAAGCAACCGATCTGAAGTTACTGTGGATCGGGCCATCATGATTCATAGCATCATGATTGGAGAGGAAGTAGAGGTTCATGAAGTCATATCTAGTGAACTCTACAAAATAGCTGACAAGCCTTCATACATGTTACGGCTAGCCTTCCCCCACTCATATGCCATCTATGTTATTCAGCCGGAGGTATCATAGATGGAGATGTCTCCATTGAAGAAGACAAGCCCATCACCAAGAAAAGGATGGAGCAAACAAGGGAAGTTCCTCACGGCCCCCAAGGAGAACATGAGGAAGTTCATCATCAACAAATGCCTCATGGAATGCACTTTCCTCCCAACAACTATTGGGAGCAACTCAGTACCTCTTTAGAGGATTTGAGCCATAATGTGGAACAACTAAGGGTGGAACACCATGAACACGCCCTCACTCTCCAAGAAATAAGAGAATATCAAAGAGCAATGAGGGAGGAGCAACAAAGGCAAGGAAGGGACATAGAAGAGTTGAAGAACATCATGGGTCCTTCAAGAAGAA
This sequence comes from Arachis stenosperma, assembly GCF_014773155.1. Taxonomy (NCBI): domain Eukaryota; kingdom Viridiplantae; phylum Streptophyta; class Magnoliopsida; order Fabales; family Fabaceae; genus Arachis; species Arachis stenosperma. The sequence continues at coordinate 127,983,107 of NC_080385.1, read as the reverse complement.
GACGCCACTAAGAGGTGGATTCATTCCTTGTTCTTTATTTCTTTCTGTTTCGTTTTTAATTATTGTGTTTATCTATGTTTTGTGTCTTTATCTCATGATCATTAGTATGTAACCATGTCTTAATGCTATGAATAAAATCCATTAGTCCTTCACCTTTCTTAAAAGAAAAATGTTTTAATTCAAAAGAACAAGAAGTACATAATTTTCGAAATTATTATTGAATTTAGTTTAATATATTGATGTGGTGACAATGCTTTGTTTTCTGAATGAATGAATGAACAGTGCATATGTCTTTTGATCTTGTTGTTTATGAGTGTTTAAAATTGTTGGTTCTTGAAAGAATGATGAACAAAGAGAAATGTTATTGATGATCTGAAAAACATCATGAAATTGATTCTTGAAGCAAGAAAAAGCAGCAAAAAAAAAATGGCGAAAATTTTAAAGCAAGGATCCAAGGCTTTGAGCATCACTGGATAGGAGGGCCCAAGGAAAATAAATCCAGGCCTAAGCGGCTAAATCAAGCTGTCCCTAACCATGTGCTTGTGTCATGAAGGTCCAAGTGAAAAGCTTGAGACTGAATGGTTAAAGTCGTGATCTAAAGCTAAAGAGTGTGCTTAAGAGCTCTGGACACCACTAACTGGGGACTTTAGCAAAGCTAAGTCACAATCTGAAAAGGTTCACCCAGTTATGTGTCTGTGGCATTTGTGTATTCGGTGGTAATACTGGAAGACAAAATGCTTAGGGCCACAGCCAAGACTCATAAGTAGCTGTGTTCAAGAATCAACATGCTTAACTAAGAAAGTCAATAACACTATCCCAAATTCTGAGTTCCCCCAGAGACGCCAATACCTCTAAACTACAAAGGAAAAAGTGAGATGCCAAAACTGTTCAGAAGCAAAAAGCTACAAGTCCCGCTCATGTAATTAAATTAATATTCATTGATATTTTGGACCTTATAGTATATTCTTCTTTTTATCCTATTTGATTTTCAGTTGCTTGGGGACAAGCAACAATTTAAGTTTGGTGTTGTGATGAGCGGATAATTTATACGCTTTTTGGCATTGTTTTTACATAGTTTTTAGTAAGTTTAAGCTACTTTTAGGGATGTTTTCATTAGTTTTTATGTTAAATTCACATTTCGGGACTTTACTATGAGTTTGTGTGTTTTTCTGTGATTTCAGGTAAATTCTGACTGAAATTGAGGGATTTGAGCAAAGCTCTGAAAAAGGCTGACAAAAGGACTGCTGATGCTGTTGGATTCTGACCTCCCTGCACTCGAAATGGATTTTCTGGAGCTACAGAACTCTAAATGGCGCGCTCTCAACGGCGTTGGAAAGTAGACATCCAGGGCTTTCCAGCAATATATAATAGTCCATACTTTATTCGAAGAATGACGACGCAACTTGGCGTTGAACGCCAAGTACACGCTCCTTTCTGGAGTTAAACGCCAGAAAAACGTCATGATCCGGAGTTGAACGCCCAAAACACATCATAACTCGAAATTCAACTCCAAGAGAAGCCTCAGCTCGTGGATAGACCAAGCTCAGCCCAAGCACACACCAAGTGGGCCCCGGAAGTGGATTTATGCATCAATTACTTACTCATGTAAACCCTAGGAGCTAGTTTGTTATAAATAGGATGAATTACTAATGTATTGACATCTTTGGTCTCAGTTTTTTTTATTCTTCATCCTAGGAGATCATTGATCACGTTTAGGGGGGCTGGCCATTCGGCCATGCCTGAACCTCTTTCACTTATGTATTTTCAACGGTGGAGTTTCTGCACACCATAGATTAAGGGTGTGGAGCTCTGCTGTACCTCAAAGATTAATGAAGTTCTATTTTCTTTTATTCAAATCTCTATCTTATTCTTATTCCAAGATATTCATTCATACCCAAGAATATGATGAATGTGATGAGCTAATAACTCTCATCATCATTCTCACTTATGAACGCGCGTGATTGACAACCACTTCCGTTCTACATGCAACAAGGCTTGAATGTGTATCTCTTAGATCCCAACAGAATTTTCGTGGTATAAGCCAGATAGATGGCGGCATTTATGAGGATCCGGAAAGTCCAACCTTGTCTGTGGTGTTCCGAGTAGGATCCTGGGAATCCGGAAAGTCTCACCTTGTCTGTGGTATTCCGAGTAGGATTCCGGTAATGAATGACTGTGACGTACTTCAAACCTGTAACCTGCTGGGCGTTAGTGACAGACGCAAAAGAGGGATTCTATTCCAGTAGGGGAGGGAACCAACCGGTGATTGGCCGTACTGTGACAGAGTGCGTGAGCATTAGCTTTCACTGCGAGGATGGGATGTAGCTATCAACCATGGGTGATGCCTCCAGACTGGTTAGCTGTGCGAGTGACAGCCGCATAGGATATTTCCCCGTGAGGATGAAAGTAGCCACAGTTGATGGTGAACCCCTATACAAAGCTTGCCATGGAAAGGAGTAAGAAGGACTGAGTAGAAGCAGTGGGAAAGCAGGCGTCCGAGAGCTCTACAGCATCTCCATTTCGCTTATCTGAAATTCCTACCAATGAATCTGCATAAGTATTTCTATCCTTTTTATTATTTATTTCTTTTATTTTATATTTTCAAACCCATAAACCTTTAATCCTCCTGACTGAGATTTGCAAGGTGACCATAGGTTGCTTCATACCAACAATCTCTGTGGATTCGACCCTTACTCACGTAAGGTTATTACTTGGACGACCCAGTACACTTGCTGGTTAGTTGAACGGAGTTGTGAAGAAAATAAACAGTGCCCTAAGAGTAAACATCCTTTATAAACAAATAACATGTGATCACAATTTCGTCCACCAATCTTCTACTAATATTTCTGTAGTTTTTTTTGTTTTATATGTCTTTTATTCATGTAGAGTGATAAGAACAAGAACAGGTGTAATTAGAATGAATTTTGGACACCCTGGAGGAGTTGGCTTCGGACTAGGTGGTGCCTAACTTGGCTTCATGAAGTTAGGCGCCACCTCCAATGCAAATTGGGTGGAGGATTCGAGAGGTTTCGTGCCTAACTTCACTTTCTTGAAGTTAGGCGCCACATGATGCGTACGAGGCCATTTGGTTACGGGAAGGGTGGTGCCTAACTTGGCAATTCTGAAGTTAGGTGCCAACCCTTCAAAAAAAAAAATTGGAGGTCATGCCTATCTTGGGATGCACCAGGTTAGGTGCTAGGAAGGCTTGTGCATTCGGGTAATCCCACGCCTAACTTCCCGGCAATCAAGTTAGGCGCCAAGTGCATCCTTTGTCTTACTCAATCACCCCACTTTCAAACCAAATAATGTGATTCCCAAACCAAATCACAAGGATTCAGTCCCCACACCCCTTTCCCATATTCTGCATCCCCAATACCTTCCAACCATTTATTTCATTCCCCATATCTTCTTTTTCCAAACACCCTTTGATCAAAGCTCCCCTTCCTATCCGTGACCTCGCCCCTATATATATACCCCCTAAAAAATTAAAAAAATAAATAAATAAATAAATAACTATATATATAAGTTTTAATTTTTATCTTTCTTTCCCTTTTATCACTCCCCGCTTCTTTTGCATTAATATTTGTTTTTACTCCTCCATACGTTTTTTTATGTCCCCCTTTTTCAGTTGTTTTCTTGAGGACAAGCAAACTTTTAAGTTTGGTGTTGTAGAGTGCGCTCTACATTTACCTTATCATTAGTGACACCAAAGGAAGATGGATCATCTTCTTGGAGGAGGACAACCTGAGGAATTAGATGGCCACCAGAATTGTGGTTGTGTTCCTTTCATTCTATATCCTTCCGTTCTTATTATGTATTCCTATTTTCTACTATTTTATTTGAATGTCTACATGATTTTTAGTAATTTTAATTCTGTTGTCTGTTTTAGATTGAAAAAGATACCTCATGTATTGCTCACTGAGAAATTGAGTTATATTTAAAAGTAGTCTTATTTACTTAAATATGGTGGTATTATCTTTAATTCTGAATGCATGATATGAACAGTTCATATTTGAATTTGAATAAAAGGATGTTGATGCATAAGGAATAGGAATTTACAGAACTATTATGAATTCTCCAAATTAAACAAAATCTTAATCCATGAAGCAAAAGAAAAAGCAAAAAGAAGATAAAGAGAAGTAAGGTCCAAGGCTCTGAGTATCAATGGCTATGAAGGTCAAATATGATTAAAAGCTAAAAGAGTTGTTTTCCTAGCAACATGCTTGTGGTGTGAATGTGTCAAGTAACTCTTAAGACAGAGTGATGACAAGTCATCTTAGCCTAGTTTCACTAGTCTTTTTCTTTTGTTTTCACTTGAATTATGCACTTTCTTGAGGTCTAAGTAAGCCAATTTGGGTAGATTTCATGCTTCCTTTGATTGAATCAACCATAGATGAATTAATGCAATTTCATGAGGTTTATGCTATAATTGTCACATATTATGAAAGAATGAATATCTCATGATTTTGAGCATAGCTTTGATGTGTTTGGTTGATTAATGATAGGTGAAGAAAGCTTGGAGAGAGGTTGAAGCAAGAAGGAATGGATAGGAGGAAGAGAGGACAAAAAGTTTGAGCAAAAGTTTGCCTCAAACTTTAGCTCAAACTTTTGGAATAAGTGAAAATGAACCAGGAAGCAAAAAGCTGGACCAAAAGTTAGCCTCAAACTTTTGCACAAACTTTTGGGTGAAAAGTTTGCCCCAACGTTAGCCCCTAACTTTTGGGCTAACGTTGGCACATGCAAAACTCTCCCTGGGCACCAAAAGTTTGCGCCAACGTTAGCCTCTAACTTTTTGGCTAACGTTGGCGCATGAAAAACACATAGGGGGGAGCAAAAGTTTGCGCCAACATTAGCCTCTAACTTTTGGGCTAACGTTGGCGCCATAAGTGCACATGAGGAGGCCAACGTTGGAGCAAAAGTTAGACCCTAACTTTTGCACCAACGTTGGTATCAGCAAAATGAGGAAGCTGAGGTGAAAAGTTGGAGTAAAAGTTAGCCTCAAACTTTTACTCAAACTTTACTCAAACTTTGCAAAACTCCAACCCGGTTTAATTGGTTCACTTTGATTCCTCTCCAAACTCCAAGAGCAATCAACCAAGGCCTCTTTCAACCCAATTCCACCAAGAGCAAAGGCCCAACTCAAGGCTTGAAGATCATTTGAAGAAAGTATAAATAGGATAGAATTCAAGTCGTTCGGAGAGCTTTCTTTTTAGTTTTCATAGGGAGCTTTCCCTTTTAGTTTTCAGAATAGTTTTAGGAAAGCTTTTGGTATTGAGTGATCTTTAATTCTTAGTCTCGGGAAAGGAGAATTCACTTCTTCCTCTTAGTTTTATTGCTTCAATTTCAATTACATTTGCTTGGATCTTGGGTTGGAGAATTGAAGGAATTCTGTTTCAATCTCATCCTAAGATCTCTCTGTTTCATTTTACTGCTTAATTGAATTTCAGTTTCGGCTAAGTTTCTTCTTCTACTTTCTTTACAATTTACAATTCTTCCTTTGCAATTGTTCTTGTTGGATCTAGGAAGGCATTGAGATCTAGACTTGGTTATCTAGTCTCTTGGGTCCTGAGATCTGAATTCCAATTTTACATTCCCTGTTTAATGCTTTTAAATCTCATTTACATTTCCATTTTAAGATCCGATTCAATCCAAGTCCACTTCTATTTTCTCTGTTTGTTGCAATTTACTTTTTCTTGTTTAATTTCTGCAAATCAATTCCCAATTCCCTTTACAATTCAAGCCATTTACATTTCTTGCAATTTAAGATTCTGCAATTTACATTTCTTGCATTCTAAGTTTTTGCCATTTAATTTCTTTTTCTTAAGATTCAGCACTTTAATTCCTTGCCCTCTTTAATTCATGCAATTTACACAACTTTTAATGCAATTTAATTTCTGCAAATCACAAATCACTCAACCAAATCTTGATTCGCTTGACTAAATCAACCAAACCAAAATTGCTCAATCCTTCAATCCCTGTGGGATCGACCTCACTCCGTGAGTTTTTATTACTTGATGCGACCCGGTGCACTTGCCGGTGAGTTTTGTGTCGGATCATTTTCCGCACATCAAGTTTTTGGCGCCGTTGCCGGGGATTGAATAGATTGACAATGATTAAGTGAGGTGGTGGTCTAGATCAAGCATTTTCTTTATTTTGTTCTCTGTTTTAGATTGAAACCAAGGTGTTTGAGTTTATGCCTCACTAAGAAATTCTCATCTCTGATATGAGTAATTTCAATTTTCAATGGTATTGTGTTTTCCAAAGTTCAAATGGAGTTCAACTCATCTTATGATCAAACAAATTTTAGGGATATTACCCACCATCACCAATCTCTAATGGTGGCTGGGAATATCACCAAGAAAATACAAATTATAAGTACTCCAATCCATGGAGATTTACTTCAGAGACAAGATGAGCAGGAGAATCATATGGGATACCAACCACCACTACAAAATAATTCATATTATTATTCTCATGGTAGATGAGTATCACCACAGAATGAAAGAGCATCCACCCTCACGTCCCAGTTTCTCATTAAAAGTTCTTCATCACTTGATTATGCCTCAACACAAAGTTTCCTCCAAAATCCATACCAGTCATCCCATCAATCACACAACTCATTCCACACCCCTCAACACAACTTCACCATAACACATTCACGTCACCAAAAATCTCAACCTTCATCTCTTGAATTAGCAGTTGAGGATTACCTTCAATGGTCCAAAGAACCCTTAGAACGCCAATGCGAAGCCATTGAAATACACAAAAAAGTCGTGGAAAGCTTCACACAACCCCAATCTTGGGAAGAAACCATCCTCAAGAAGATGAATGGACCCTTAGAGCAAACAAAGAGGAACTTAGAACCATCAAACAGTAAGGATGAAGACAAATTTATGGGTGAGGAAGTGAAAAAGCAAGATGAGGAAGCCTCTGTGTCAAGAGAAATTTCAATGAAAATGAGGTAGAGAAAATATTTGAACCTGACCTTGCATATTCACAGAAGCCACTTGAGATGACAAGGGAACATGAAAACTCACAACTCTCTCAAACCTCCTTGAAAAAAATGGCTCAACAATTGAATCCATGATTGAAAGATATGAAGAGGAGATGAAGAAATGTTAGGAAGATCAACAAAACCTCCTCCATGAAAGAGCTATTAAAAAAAATGTTGAGTGTAAAGAGGAAGTGGAAGAGCAAGAAAGTGAGAAAGACAACCAAAGAATTCCAAACTCAGGTGAAGCAGAGAAGTACACGGAGGAAGAGCTTACAGAACCACCATTGCAAGAGGCTTGATGAAAAGAAGACTAACAATCACACAACCACCAAGACTTGGATTCAAGAAAGTGAAGGCAATTAACAAAAGCACCGAGAAGAGGATTGTGACCAAGCTACAAAGGACAACATTCAAGAGAAGGTCAACTGCAAACAATCCTTCCCCTGAACTAGCAAGCAAGCTCAATCAAGCTGTGTACAAAAGGAGGCTTGCTGAGAAGAGACTAAGAAAGGGGACAACAGCTGAACTTTCCCCTCCTTGAGGTCATTCCTCTTAACCAACTGGAAGAAGAGGAAGAAAGTGAAGAACAACATGTCAAGCTAGTGACAATAAAAGCGCTTGTTGGGAGGCAACCCAACCCTAGTTTCTCATCTATTTCAATAAAAAGGTTTAACTAGCTTTATCTAGATTGCAAGAAGCTAAGTTTGGTGTTGCACACCAAAACAATCTAAGGGAGAATGAAGAATTCTAAGTTTGGTGTTCCACCAAAATCCCATTATAACACACATTCTCACCGTATGCATAATATGGGCTTCAAGCATACTGGATGAATTAGTTAACTATTTTGCTGTTTTCTAGTTTTCAGCCTTATTACTTTTGAGAAAGAAAAAAAAGAATTTCACACATGGTTAATGAAAACCTTTGGCAAGGTACTAAGTTTGGTGTTCCCACACCAAAGTAAGTTCAAAAATCTCACAAATAAATCATGCAGACTAACCACTGTTTCTAAGTGCTTGGGGAACAAGCAACTTCCAATATCACTACAGAATATCACACATACTTTTGGAGATTTTTAGCATCATCAACCAAAGAGGTGAAAGATGAACATGAAAGTCAGCATTGATGATGATGAGAAGAAGGAAAGCAAGTGAACTCCAACAGGTTGTATTGTTAAGTGATTGTTTTACATCAAATATTGCTGTAATTGAAAGTTGGATTGTATCCTTATTTGTCCTGCCTGTCTGCATAGTATAGTTTTCTTATTATATACCCCTGCCTGCCTGATCATAGCATGACCCACGCTAGAGGTCGGACCTCGGACAACAAAGCAAGGAAGGCCCATCAAAAGGAACGTAGCCCAAAACCTAAAGGCCAAAAAGGCCTAGCAAAGGCGGTTCCATAAAGATAGGGATAAAACTCCCGAAAGATAAGATAAGATAAGAATATCTTATCCAGGGAAGATCACGGCCAAACTACTATAAATACACTGGAGCACCCAGGTATGAGACACATTCCACATTCTACACATATCTGCTTGAACCCATGCTAACTTAAGCATCGGAGTGTCATTGCAGGTACAACCACCAACCGCCAACACATCAAGCTCGGGTCCCTGACCCCCACCTCGGGCATCCAGACGACCGAGCTACACGTTTCAGGTAACCCCCGGAATATTGGCGCCGTTGCCGGGGACCTGGAAGTCATCCCTTCACCATGGCGGGACGACGACCCCTCACAACAGGAGGAAGTTGACACAACGGAAAACCAAAGGAGAAACCACAAAAGAAAAGAATCACTCCCAAACAAAGATCCACAAATCCCGAAAAAGAAAAGAGCTCGGAAATTCTAGAAGCAGTCGGGTGCAACAAAATCGACTGAAACAACTCGAAGAGGACATAAAGAAGCAAAAAAGAAACTGAACAAGATCTGAGACGGGAGGCTCGCAAGCGCAGAGAATTAGAGGAAAAACTGCGGAAAATAGAGGCCAACCTGAAGGACTGAACAGAACGCGGCTCCACCCCCGAAAGCAACCATGATCCCTTCACGCGAGAGATCATGAAGGAGAGAAAGTACCGCGAAACTTCAAACCACCCGACATGGATCTCTACGATGGCACCACCGATCCAAGTCACCACCTCAGCAACTTCAGAAGTAGAATGTACCTAGTCGACGCCTCCGACGCGATTCGGTGCAAAGCCTTCCCCACCACTCTCACCAAGTCAGCCATGAAGTGGTTCGACAACCTGCCACCAAGATCAATCACCAGCTTCGAAGACCTAAACCAAAAAATTCCTGACAAGGTTCTCTATTCAAAAGGACAAGACAAAACATGCCCCCAGTCTACTCGGGATCAAACAAGGTAAACCAAGAACCCTCCGAGAATATATGGAGCGATTCAACAAAGCCTGCCTGGACATACAACACTTACCCCGAAGCAGCCATCATGGGGCTAGCAAACGGCCTAAAAGAAGGACCGTTTAGCCAATCCCTATCCAACGATACCCGACCTCTCTATACGAGGTGCAGGAGCGGGCAGAAAAATATATCAACATGGAGGAACCTCCCAGCTAAGAGATTCTTCTAGGAAGGAATCACCTACCCACTCCGAGAGCGAGATCGGGAACAGAAGAAGAAAGAAGAACCCAACTCGGACAAGCCACGGAAGTACCACAACTACACCCCCCTCCGAGTCTCCCTGGTAGACGTACAGAGAAGTATGCCACACCGAAAAGATCCCCCGCCCCGACCTCTAAAACACAAGAGAGCGGGGAGAGATCGGTCCGAATACTGTGAATATCACAACTCTACGGTCATTCTACTAACGACTGCCATGACCTAAAAAATGTTATAGAAAAGCTGGCCAGAGAAGGAAAACTCGACAGATATAAAAGAAAGCAGAGAAAGCAGAGAGACCAAGAAGAGAAGGCGGGGAGATAACGAAGGTCGGGTTGAACAAACCCCGCGAACCCCTGAAAGACACGTTCACATGATAAATGAGGTTTTACAGGCGGAGGAACATCCAGATCCTCGCGAAAAAAGACCCTCAAAGAAGTCTATCATGTCCGAGAAGACAGCCCCCTGCCCGAGTTACCTACTATCTCATTTACCCGAAGATGCTCAAGGAATAATACCCGGGGCACGACGATCCAATGGTAATCACCATTATCCTAGCAACGCCAACTTACATCGAACCCTGATTGACCAGGGAAGCTCAGCAGACATCCTGTTCAAAGCGGCCTTCGACAAGCTCGGACTTGAAGAGAAAGAGCTAAAGGCCTATCCCACCGACTTATTTGGGCTAGGGGACATCCCGATCCATCCCTTAGGATACATCTCGCTACACACTACCTTTGGAAGAGGCGAGCAATCTAAAACGTTAAGCATCGACTACTTGTAGTCGACGTCACTTCGGCATATAATGCCCTCATTGGGCGACCAACCCTAAACAGACTGACAGCTATAGTCTCGACCCCACACCTCTGTATGAAGTTCCCTACCGCAAAAGGAATCGCTACCCTAAAAGGCGATCAAAATTAGCGCGACGATGCTACAACGAGAAGCCTGAGCCTAAAAAGGGAAGGAGGTCAACACGATAGAACTCGGACGAGTGCAAGTCCCGAGAAGAGCTTCGACCACGACCAGAGGGAGAGACCGAAAAAGTCCAGATTGGGAACACACCTGAAAAAATAACAAACATAGGAGCGAATCTCAAAACGGGCCTAAAAGAGGAACTCATAAACCTCTTAAAGGAGAATTCCGACCTCTTCGCCTGGAAAGCCTCCGACATGCCAGGCATAAGCCCCGACCTGATGAGCCATAAGCTATCAGTTTACCGGGATCCCGACCTGTCCAACAAAGACGCCGGAAGCTCGGACCTGAGCGCATGCAAGCGATAGAAGAACAAGTACAAGCACTACTAGAGGCAGGGTTTATAGGGAAGTAAAATACCCCCTATGGCTTGCAAACGTGGTCCTGGTAAAAAAGCCCAACGGAAAATGGAGGATGTGCGTCGATTACACAGACCTCAACAAAGCCTGCCCCAAAGACCCATATCCACTACCAAACATCGACGCCTTAGTGGACGCAGCCTCAGGCTACAGATATCTCTCTTTCATGGGACGCATATTCGGGATACAACCAAATCCCGATGTACGGACCCACCAAGAAAAGACCTCGTTCATAACCCCAAGGGCAAACTACTGCTAAGTAGTAATGCCCTTTGGGCTGAAGAACGCAGGGGCAACCTACCAGAGGCTAATGAACAAAGTGTTCTCAGAGCACATCGGACTACAGCTAGGGTGTACGTCGACGACATGCTGGTAAAAACACAAGAAGACAAAAACTTGCTGACCGACCTCATCAGCGTCTTCGGCACCCTCAGAAAACACAACATGAGACTTAACCCGACAAAGTGCACCTTCGCCGCAGAGCCGGAAAAGTTCTTAGCTTCATGCTGACTCAAAGGGGCATCGAAGCAAACCCAGACAAATGCCAAGCGATACTCAATATGAAGAGTCCGACGTGTGTCAAAGAAGTACAACAACTGAATGGAAGGCTAGCCGCCCTATCAAGATTCTTGGCGGGATCAGCAATAAAGTCACACCCCTCTACTCACTCCTGAAGAAAGGGAAACCCTTCTCATGGACCCCGGAGTGCGAAAAAGCCTTTCAAGAATTCAAAGAATTCCTTGGGCAGCCGCCAATCCTAACCCGACCTTTAAAAGGGGAAGAGCTCGTACTATACCTCTCGGTCGGACTCGAGCAATCGCTTCAGCATTAACACGAGAAAATGACCAAGGACAACACCCATATACTTTGTAAGCAAAGCATACAAGGGGCCGAATTAAACTATCAGAAGATAGAAAAATTCGCCTACACCCTAGTGTTCACAGCTCGGAGGCTCCGTCCCTACTTTCAGGCCCACACCATCAAAGTCCGGACAAACCAACCCATGAGACACATCCTACAAAAAACAGACCTGGCGGGACGAATCCTACAATAGGCGGTGGAACTGTCCGAGTTCGACCTCCGCTATGAAGCCCGGACTGCCATAAAATCTCAGTATCTAGCCGACTTCGTCGCAGAATACACTGAGACCCCTGGAACCCCACTCTCATGGAACCTGTATGTCGACGGATCCTCAAACAAAACAGGAAGTGGAGCAGGGGTTATACTCGAAAGCGACCAAGGAACGCGGATAGAACTATCCCTAAAATTCGAGTTCCAGGCTTCGAACAACCAAGCCGAATACGAGCCCTACTAGCAGGCCTTAAAACTAGCCGAAGAAGTCGGAGCCCAGAGAATCACGATCTTCAGCGACTCCAGGTCGTCACGTCACAAGCAAATGGAAGCTACCAGGCCAAAGACCCAACTATGAAAAAATACCTGGACCAAACACAAGCACAACTACGCCACTTTCCAGAAATACAGATCCAGCACATACCTCGGGAACAAAACGCCCGGGCAGACGCCCTCTCAAAGCTCGCCAGCACCAAGCCCGGAGGCAACAACAGGAGTCTCCTCCAGGAGACCTTACAATCCCCCTCCGTGATAAGAGAGGAAGAAACGCTAAATATATCCAACCAACAGCAAGGATGGATGACCCCCATACTCAACTACCTGAAGTCGGGAACCCTCCCCACCGAAAGAAAGGAAGCTAAAAGACTCACGAAAGACGCCCAGAATTATACACTAATTCACGACGTATTATACAAGAGGATTCTCAATCCCCCTCCTTAGGTGCGTCCCGACCTCAGAAACAAAGAACGTCCTCGAAGAAGTCCACGGAGGCATGTGTGGGAACATCTCGGAGCTCGGGCATTATCCAAGAAAGTAGTCCGAGCCGGGTTCTACTGGCCGACCTTGCAAAAGACGCAACAGAATTTGTGAAAATATGCCCCCTGCCAAAAACACGCCAATTTTCACAAAGCACCACCCGAAGACCTTATCAGCATCACCGCACCATGGCCCTTCGCAAAATGGGGACTTGACCTACTCGGCCCGTTCCCCCAAGGACCGGGGCAAGTCAAATACCTCATAGTAGGGGTCGACCACTTCACAAAGTGGATCGAAGCTGAACCACTAGCCACCATTACGGCTCAGAAAGTTGCAAATTCCTATACAAAAAACATTGTCACAAGGTTCGGAGTCCCCTACTCCATCACAACAGACAATGGAACACAGTTCACAGACACAAGTTTTCAGAACTTGGTGCCGAACTAAAAATCAAACAACAATTCACCTCAGTCGAGCACCCGCAGGCCAATGGACAAGCAGAAGCTGCAAATAAAGTCATCTTGACCGGGTTAAAACGGAGACTCCAAGAAGCCAAAGGGGCATGGGCCGAAGAGCTCCCCCAGGTGCTATGGGCATATCGGACAACTCCACACTCTACAACAGGAGAATCGCCATTCCGACTATCTTACGGGACGGAGGCAATGATTCCTATCGAAATAGAAGAAAGGTCACCCAGAGTCCTCTTCTACAGCGAAGAAGATAACCCACAGGCACAAAAGGAAGAACTCGACCTCCTCCCCGAGGTCCGAGAAAGAGCCCGAATCCGAGAAGAAGCCTTAAAACGGCGAACGGCCCTCAGATACAATCAGAGAGTAATAAAGCGAAGCTTCTCCATTCACGACCTGATTCTAATCCGAAATGACATCGGAACACAAAAGTCGGGAGAAGGAAAGCTAGCTGCAAATTGGAAAGGACCCTACAAGGTAACGGAAGTCTTAGGGGCAGGCTATTACAAAATATCCGACCTAGAAGGCAATGAGCTGCCCAGGGCCTGGCACGCCTGTAATCTAAGACGGTACTACAGCTAGAAAAATTTAACCCGAGGTGTACTCTTTTTCCCTACAAGGGTTTTTTTAATGAGACACCCGGTTAAATAAAGACACCCGACCTAGTCAAGGGTAAAACACTCTGTAAATATTCCTTCTTTTTTAATACTAATCAAATTTCTCTATTTTCTTTTCTTCTTCCTCATGATGAAACAAACCAAAGTACCCCGCCAAGGCGCATTAATTTATGCTCGGCAAAACGCAAAAAATCATTTGCCAAAAGACCGCACAAGGTCGGCAAAGATAAAGCGACGAGGTTCAAATTAATGTGAGAAGTAAAGTAACTCTAAAAAGGTTCAAAAAGCCAAATAAAAAGAGATTACAAAATAACTTAAAAGGCCGACCAACGACAAGGTCGGACCCGACAAAGGGAAGTACTCGAACACCCGAGGTCCGAGGAAAAACCCGGATCCAAGAAAGAAGCCTTAAAGCGGCAAAAACCAAGATTTCGAAAACGCTTACTAAAAGTTGCTATACAACTAAAAAGTACAAGCGAAAAAAACGAAATCAAAGGAAGAGGCAAAGCCAAGATTTCGAAAACGCTTGCTAAAAAGTTGTTATACAAAAACAACTAAAAAGTACAAGCGAAAAAACGAAATCAAAGGAAGAGGCAAAGCAAAGTTTCTAAGCGCTAGCTAAAAAAGTTGTTATCCAAAAACAACTAAAAAAGCATAAAAGCGGAACAAAAAGTCAAAACGCACCATAAAGCTAAAAAGTTACTACAAGTAGCTAAAAGCAAAAAGGTGTCCAAAGCGTTCACAGAACCATCCAAAAGCAAAAAAAAGCCCACAGGCCGGGCAAAAAACCAAAATAAAAGACTACAGAGGATCAAGGACCTTTCCGGACTCCACATCAACAGAAGGCTGTGGAGGAAACATAGAATCGGGACTGCGTCAACGGCACCGTCATCCCGGCTTGAAACCTCCACACCAGATCCATCCCAGCCAAAGGTGAAATCGGGTCCGCAACCGGAACATTAAGGTCGGACACCGGAACCTTGGGATCGGACACCGGAACCTCATCCTCATTGGGAGCAGGAACAATCTTTCCCTCCACAATAACGTTATCCGTACTAAATAAGCTCAGATCCAGGTCAGGAGCAAGAACCCGGACCTGAGCCTTCAAATTCTGAACATAGCATCCATACCCTTAGCCACATGGCCTTCCAGCTCGTAAAAATCATCCTGAGCAGATTGCAACTTCTCCCTTGTCTCCACAAGCTCGGCATATATCCGAGTATAATTCTCCGTCGCCGCCTTCGCCATCTCCTCGGACGCTTTCGCTGCCGCCACACCCGCGGTAGCTTTAGCTTTCTCCTTCTCCAAAGAGGCCTCCAGCTCCGTAATCCTAGCAGCCTTCAGCTCACTAACCTTCTCGAACTCGGACTGAGCCTTCTCAAGTCGGGAGCTGGTCGCGCCAATGGGGGATTTCTTGAACTCCCGGCAATAGCAGCATGAAGACTGGCCATCCAACACAACTCCGCGCCATATACTGAAAATGATGCTCCATAGACACATCATCAGTAGAGATAAAAGTCTGAGGGAGAATATGCTGTTCAATCCAACCAAGAGCATCGAAATCCTTATCATTAAAACCCGCAAGCTCTTGAGAGGTCTTCTGCTTCTTGGGGGGACCCGAGAACGGGGGAGGAGAAGAGGTAGCAGGCCCCCGAGGTCGGAGGATCTTGACTTATAGCTCGGAACTGGGGAGTCGGAATAGTCTTCGACCGAGTCTGAACACCCACAGTAGTCTTCTGCGGAGAAGATCGGGCAGAAGCCGCCCCAGCCTCGATATTTCGAGCAGCTACAGATTTCTTCGTCCGACGAAGAAACTTCATGGAATCCGCCTGAGAAGACATCTCTGCAGAAATAAAAAGAAAAGGATTACCACAACAGAAATTCCACCAAAACAAGCAAAACCAAAATACTAAGAAAAGATGAATCTCGAAGAGGTCGGGAACTACCTAACTCGGAACGGAGAAGGCTTGGATCTCCCAACATTTTCTTCGTGTCCAAGTGAGGTGCCCGACCCCATAAACTGCTCACCACACCCACAAAAGCTGCTCAACCTCATCTAAACTCTCAAAAGTATACTTAGCAGACACTACATTCTCCTGCCAACAAAGAGGAAAAGAAGGATCCCCCTCTCATCCAGAAAGAAAGGTCGGACGTCTCCAGTAGCCCGGACCTTGAAATAAAAGTTCTTGAAATCATGAAAGGACTCATCATAAAGGGTACAAAACTTCCTTCCCTGGTTAGCCCTAAAAGAGACCCAAGACACCTTCCCCCACCCGACCCCGGCTTCGTCAACACAAACAAATAGGAAAAAAGAGAAATAGAGGGAGCGACGCCCAAAAACTGACACAAAAGTTGAAACAGCTTTAAAACGCCCAAGAATTCGGATGGAGCTGCGTAGGGGCAAGGTTACAAGACCACAACACCTCGGACTCCAGGTCGGTAAAAGGAAGTCGGACACTCAGCTTAGAGAAAAAACAATCATAAGCATAAAAGAAGAGCTTCTCGGAACTATCTAAAGACGGAAAACAAACTCTCTCCTCGGAATCCGGGGCTACTAGTTCATAATCCCTCTCAGACTCTCTATTCTCACATATGCTACAGTGCCTATGGAACCTAGCCAAATATTCAGAATCTACCACAGAAGGGACTTTTAGAGGAAGAGGTCTACCCAACCAAGACCACTTGGAATCTTGGTCGACATCGCCTGAAGAACCTTTCGAGACATAAAACTCTTACCTACAAAGAAGAAATACAAACAGCAAGCAAAAATCACATAAAGCAGACAGCGAAAAACCCGTTCAGCCAAAGCAAGAAACAAAAACCCAACAAAGAAAAATACGGCAACCCGGAATAAAGTACCAGAAAAACAAAAGAGCCCCCCCCATATGCAAACAAAACAATGGCGGCGCCTCTTCTCGGGCAACACAGGCATAAAGAAAAAGAAACAAACAAGAGCCACACAAAGAACAGAAGCATATGATCACAGGAAAATAGAAACAGAAAAGACAAACCTGGAAGAAAGAAAACGAAGGCGAAAAGCTCCGAAGCAAGGAGAACGAAGCGGCGGCACAGAGGAAACCTCGGAAAGACACACGGAAAGATTCGGGGAAAGAAGAAACAAAGAAAGAAGAGCGGTGCTCAAAAAGGAGAGGGAGAAACTTAGAAAAACAGGAAAGGAACAGAATAAACGCAGAAAAGGAAGGGAGCAAATAAATAATGCCTTCACAGAGCCGAACGGAAATCGAGGAGAAACGGTAAAACGCAATAAATGCAGAAACGGCCACTTTTGAATTTTGAAAAACTACTATGCCCGAGCTCGACCTCCAAAAGAAAAGGACGAACTCGGGCAGGGGCACTGTTCATACCCTGACCGGGCTCCTCCAACTCGGCAAATCTATGAAAGGTCCGACCTCGTCCTATGACCCACGCCTAGAGGTCGGACCTCGGACAACAAAGCAAGGAAGGCCCATCAAAAGGAACGCAGCCCAAAACCTAAAGGCCAAAAAGGCCTAGCAAAGGCGATTCCATAAAGATAGGGATAAAACTCCCGAAAGATAAGATAAGATAAGAATATCTTATCCAGGGAAGATCACGGCCAAACTACTATAAATACACTGGAGCACCCAGGTATGAGACACATTCCACATTCTACACATATCTGCTTGAACCCATGCTAACTTAAGCATCGGAGTGTCATTGCAGGTACAACCACCAACCGCCAACACATCAAGCTCGGGTCCCTGACCCCCACCTCGGGCATCTCCAGACGACCGAGCTACACGTTTCAGGTAACCCCCGGAACAATTCTTATCTTCAAAACTTGTTTGCACTCAATTTTCAAGAATGCATCACATGAAAGTTCTTTGAAAAGAAGGATTGAGGAATTAAACAATTTTGAGGCAAGCAAAAGATTAGGAGAAGTGGTGGTTCTAGTTGTATGATTATGTATTGAGGTTGCATGCTTGTGAAAACTTGCATGGGAGCTCATAGGCAGGACATGAAGTTCAAAGAAGTATTGTGGAGATTCTCAAAATCAATTGATCCGAGAAGCAGCAAACAAAACAAAAGAAAGTAAAGAAAATACAAAAACAAAAAGAACATGGCCCAAGGCTCTGAGCATCAATTACTAGGCAGAAAAAGAAAGAAGAAACAAAACTCAAAGAGTTGTTAGCCTAGTAAATGCTTGTGGTTGAAGTGTGTCAAGGAAAGAGGCTTGAGCAAGTAAATCCTTAGGGGTGCTTTAACACCTAATACCTTAAAACCAACTGGTTTAGGAGTATTGATTGAAAGCTTATCTAAAGAGCCGCTTTGAGACATGACACTTAGAGTCGAGGCCAAAGCACAGAAACTATAAGCTGCTTCAAGGTGATTACATATAAAGAGATCTCCATGATACCATTTGGATGAAAATCCTAAGACCTACGACTCCCAATATGTAAGGACTAGTGAGCACTGAAGCCCTTGCATGAGCATATAATTTAGAGTTCACCCCACTGTTACTTAATTACTTCACTCACTGTACTTTACAAGTGTTCTTCAATCCATCTTAATTGAAAGAACCTCTGAGCATAATTCATTTCTTGCTTGGGGACAAGCAAGCTTTAAGTTTGGGTTGTGATGACAAGTCATCTTAGCCTAGTTTCACTAGTCTTTTTCTTTTGTTTTCACTTGAATTATGCACTTTCTTGAGGTCTAAGCAAGCCAATTTGGGTAGATTTTCATGCTTCCTTTGATTGAATCAACCATAGAAGAATTAATGCAATTTCATGAGGTTTTATGCTATAATTGTCACATATTATGAAAGAATGAATATCTCATGATTTTGAGCATAGCTTTGATGTGTTTGGTTGATTAATGATAGGTGAAGAAAGCTTGGAGAGAGGTTGAAGCAAGAAGGAATGGATAGGAGGTAGAGAGGACAAAAAGTTTGAGCAAAAATTTGCCTCAAACTTTAGCTCAAACTTTTGGAATAAGTGAAAATGAACCAGGAAGCAAAAAGCTGGACCAAAAGTTAGCCTCAAACTTTTGCACAAACTTTTGGGTGAAAATTTTGCCCCAACATTAGCCCCTAACTTTTGGGCTAACGTTGGCACATGCAAAACTCTCCCTGGGCACCAAAAGTTTGCGCCAACGTTAGCCTCTAACTTTTGGGCTAACGTTGGCGCATGAAAAACACATAGGGGGGAGCAAAAGTTTGCGCCAACGTTAGCCTCTAACTTTTGGGCTAATGTTGGCGCCATAAGTGCACATGAGGAGGCCAACGTTGGAGCAAAAGTTAGACCCCTAACTTTTGCACCAACGTTGGTATCAGCAAAATGAGGAGCTGAGGTGAAAAGTTGGAGTAAAAGTTAGCCTCAAACTTTTACTCAAACTTTTACTCAAACTTATGCAAAACTCCAACCCGGTTTAATTGGTTCACTTTGATTCCTCTCCAAACTCCAAGAGCAATCAACCAAGGCCTCTTTTAACCCAATTCCACCAAGAGCAAAGGCCCAACTCAAGGCTTGAAGATCATTTGAAGAAAGTGTATAAATAGGATAGAATTCAAGTCGTTCGGAGAGCTTTCTTTTTAGTTTTCATAGGGAGCTTTCCCTTTTAGTTTTCAGAATAGTTTTAGGAAAGCTTTTGGTATTGAGTGATCTTTAATTTCTTAGTCTCGGGGAAGGAGAATTCACTTCTCTTCCTCTTAGTTTTATTGCTTTCAATTTCAATTACATTTGCTTGGATCTTGGGTTGGAGAATTGAAGGAATTCTGTTTCAATCTCATCCTAAGATCTCTCTGTTTCATTTTACTGCTTAATTGAATTTCAGTTTCGGCTAAGTGTTTCTTCTTCTACTTTCTTTACAATTTACAATTCTTCATCTCCTTTGCAATTGTTCTTGTTGGATCTAGGAAGGCATTGAGATCTAGACTTGGTTATCTAGTGTTTGGGGTCCTGAGATCTGAATTCCAATTTTACATTCCCTGTTTAATGCTTTTAAATCTCATTTACATTTCCGTTTTAAGATCCGATTCAATCCAAGTCAACTTCTATTTTCTCTGTTTGTTGCAATTTACTTTTCCTTGTTTAATTTCTGCAAATCCAATTTCCAATTCCCTTTACAATTCAAGCCATTTACATTTCTTGCAATTTAAGATTCTGCAATTTACATTTCTTGCATTCTAAGTTTTTGCCATTTAATTTCTTGTTCTTTAAGATTCAGCACTTTAATTCCTTGCCCTCTTTAATTTCATGCAATTTACACATTCCCTTTACTTTTAATGCAATTTAATTTCTGCAAATCACAAATCACTCAACCAAATCTTGATTCGCTTGACTAAATCAACCACTAAACCAAAATTGCTCAATCCTTCAATCCCTGTAGGATCGACCTCACTCCCGTGAGTTTTTATTACTTGATGCGACCCGGTGCACTTGCCGGTGAGTTTTGTGTTGGATCGTTTTCCGCACATCACAGAGCACTAAGAGTCGAGGCCAACTGCAAATATAGAGTATGCCAAAGACTTTGAACACCACTCTCTGGGAGTAATTGAAAGAAAAATCAGAACTCAACCAGAGTTCCCCAGTCAAGTGCTTGTGGTGTTTTTGTGTCAAGTAAAGCTTGAGACAAAACATTTAAAGTCACGGCTAGGCTCAAGGTGCAAAGCACCAAATAAAAGAGAATGAAAGAAAAGTCGATGTGTTCAAGGATTAATCCGAAGTAAAAAGGCCAGAAAATTCATAATTTATCCGGATTCTAATTCCGAATGATAGCGACATTCCTCAGATTCAAAGGATAGTGAAATGCTAAAACTATTCAGAGTTTCAGTGTTATAAACCCCATTTTGAAAAAAGACAGGAGCTTAATTGAGCAATCACCTCTCATGCAAATTCACATCCTAAGTTTACATTTGTTTTGGTTGCTTGAGAACAAGCAACAATTCAAGTTTGGTGTTGTGATGCGTGAGCATCTTTCCTATCTTTTCCTAATGAATTTGGATTTGAATTGTTAAGTTTAATCAAGATTTAAATACTTTTTAGCCACTATGAATGCTACTTTGAGTTGTGTATAATTCTGTTTATTTCGGGTAGCATTCTGATGGATTTGACGGAGTTTTATAGAAGAAGAGGAAGAAAGTGGATGATATTGTCAACTCTAATCTCCTTACACTCTAACAGACATAACTTGAGATACAGAGGTCCAATTGACATGATTCAAGCAGCATTGAAAAGATAACTTCTAGATCTTTCCAACGATATATAATAGTATACACTTTTGTTCCAATCTGTACGGCCATGGTGGCGCCTAACTTGGGATTTTCCAAGTTAGGCACCGGATGAAGCAATTACTCTCCAAAACGTGCTGCCAAGGCCACGCCTAACTTCAATTTTCTGAAGTTAGGCACCAGTCTAAAGCACAACAGTGGTCCCCACATCCATCAATTATTAGCCTTCGAAGATTCATTATTTATTATGATTAAAACTTTTATTTTTATTACAAATAGGAAAAGATACTATTTAGTTTTAGAAAATATATTTTACATTTATTAGGATTAGATATAAAAGGGAAAAGTTTCAACCCTTTGGGCTAACTTCTCTTTTTCGCACCTCATTCTACAATTTTCAATTTTTCTGAATCCTAATTTTCTCTCTAAACCATGAGCAACTAAACCTCCACTGTTAAAGTTAGGAGCTCTACTTATTGTATGGATTGATACCATTACTCTTCTATTTTAATTACTATTTTGATTTCAATTTCAAGAATTTATTTTTTTTCTTCATCTTAAGGATTTGGGTAGATCGGAAGAATAACCCTTATTCTATTTGAGTTCTTGTAAACCTTGGAAAAGCAATTTACCCGAACAACAACTTGAAAACAATTTCTCCTAAATCACTAATTATTTGGACTTAACGGGATACGTGACATATAATCCTCTTATATTTGGGTAATTAGGGTTTCTGTGACACATAAACTAGAATTGAACTTAACCCTCTAATTGAACTTAAGTGACCAAGAAATTGGCAGTTAATTAGGTTAGAGGAGACTAAATTGCTAAGGAATTAGGGTTTAGTCATTTACAGTTTTTCATGAATTAAATCTTGCATGATTAAATTAGTTGGTAAGAAAAGTTAATCCAGAAGATAAATAACTCCAAAACCTTAATTGTTCTCACATATAATCTTCACAACCCGTTTACTGCTTGCTTTCCAATTCTCTTAATTTACTGTTTAATGCTATTGAACTCTCAACATCATTTTCTGTTTGTCGGAATAAGTAAATCACTCAACCATTGTTGCTTAATCCATCAATCCTCGGTTAGTTTGTGGACTTTAAATTCCATACCAGGAAGGCATGATCTAAAGCCGGTTGCTCGAGGGTGGTTGGAGTTCATTTAACGCTCCGTCTTCCTTAGGAGTAACTAGTCTGAAGTTACCATTGACCAAGCTATAATCTCTCAGGAGCTGTACAGCATAACTGCGAAGGCCTCCACCTCTGCTAGATTGGCCTTTCTTCACCTCATCTTCTGCCTGTGTGAGGCTGCCCGAGTTTGCATTGATGGGGATACCCCTATTGAAATTGAGAGGCTGATCACACGGAGGGATATGGAGTACGCCAAGAAGCTTGGATGAGTACTGCCTTCGGAGCCAATTCTCCCTCCTCAGCAGGAGTAGTCGGAGATGCCTCAGGGATATTATTTTTCTCCTCGTGACTATTACTATCAGTTGACCACATCTATTGGGGAGCTGACGTCTTCTGTTGATCAGCTGAGGATAAAGCATCAAGACGACTCGGCCCTCCTCCATCAGCTAGTGGGAGAACAACAGAGCTAGAGGCGAGAGCCGGAGGATCTGAGGCATTGGAAAGGAATCCCAAGAGGGAACAGCCACCAGGACTGAGGTGGTTGAGTTTCATTATCTGCTACTTTATTTTTTTTCCAGCATTTTATCTTGTCTCTGTTATCTGTTTGAAGCTTTTGCATGATCATTAGTAGTGTTTTATTGCTTTTCTAGCTTAGTTATTTAATTTGATATTTTATGTTTATTTTAAAAAGATTCTCGTGTATTGCTCACTGAGCTTGAAAAATCAAAAGAAAAAGAGAAAAATTAGAAAAATGCATGAGACTTGAGTTATATATATTCTTAGTTGTTCTGATTACTTTGATGTGGTGGTGTCATCTATGATTCTAAATATATGAACTAAACAGTGCATAATTGATATTGCAGTTAAGAGTGTTCCTTCCTGAGGTAAAGAAACTTTGAGAAATATTATAGATTCTCTAAATTGGGTAAGACATTGATCTTTGAAGCAAAACAAACAACAAAAAGAAAATAAAAAGCAAGGTCCAAGGCTCTGAGCATCAATGATTAGGAAGGTCAAACATGATTTAAAGTGTCAAGTAACCCTTAAGACAGAGCACTAAGAGTCGAGACCAAGTGCAATTATAGAGTATGCCAAAGTCTCTGAGCACCACTGACTGGGAGGAAATCAAAGAAAGATTAGAACTCAAAGAGTTTCCCAGTTAAGTGCTTGTGGTATTGTTGTGTCAAGTTAAGCCTAAGACAAAACACTTAGAGTCACGGCTAGACTCAAGGTGCAAAGCACCAAAGAAAAGTAAATAAAAGGTTGTGTTTAAAGATCAATAAGAGCTTAAGGAGGAAGAGAATCCATAATATCATCCGAGTTCTAGTTTTGAAGGATATCAATATTTCTGAGCTTCAAATGATAGTGAGATGCCAAACCTATTCAGAATCACAGTGTCATTAACCCCACTCAGTAATTAGACAAGAGCTTAAATGAACCCTCAAGTTTTAGGCATTTTCTCTACTCAGTCCCATACAGTTTTTAGTTGCTTGAGGACAAGCAACAGTTCAAGTTTGGTGTTGTGATGCATGAGCATCTTTCTTTCATTTTTAATTTTAAGTCATTTTGTTTTGAGATTTTGATTTATACATATATTTATATTAAGAAAAGATCTTCGTATTAGAAATCCGATTTATAGGTTTATTTTGAGAAATGATTTTATATTGAAAAAGATCTAGTTTGCACATTTACTCATATTGAGAAAAGGGTTTTTTCTTAACGAAAAGTTTGAGTTATACATTTATATTAAGGAGTGACTTGGATTTGAAACCATTGAAAAGAATTCGAGAAAATGTTGGTTTGATTTATTAGTAATGAATTGAGAGCTAGAAATGATTTTTGTGAAATGGAAACGGTTTGGTTGGGTGATAAACCCCATTTTTAGGGTTCATCTTGTACTAAATTTAGAGCATTTTATCAACCTTTTGTCACATTTAGCCAAGGAATTAGCATGATTTTGTAATCTCTCCCGTATTTGTGCTTAAGTGTAAAAACATGTTTTTTAAGCCTTATTTTGATGAATTCTAATTCCTCCTTAATTCCATAAGATGCCTTGATTTGTTTGCTAGTAATCTCAGGTTAAAATAGGCTAAGCATGGATCAAAGGAGCAAGGAAGGAAGCATGCAAGGGGAGAGAAGCACAAAAAGCCAAAGAACTTATCTCGGCCAAGGACGCGCACGCACACAAGGCGCCCGCGTGCACATCGCTAAATTGGCCAGGGATGCGCACGCGTACCGTGCGCGCACGCGTCGCAGTCTGCACGTGATTCTGTTATTGCAACACGTGCTTGGCGATTTTGGAGGGTTTCTGCAACCAACTTTGGCGCCAAACTGCATATAAGAACCAAGGATTGAAGGGGATTGGGACATTCACATCCATACACTCATTTTGCACTTTCTTAGATATTTTTAGTTAGTTACATTTGTAGAGAGAGAGACTCCAACCTCTCTCTAGGGTTCATCTTCATTCTCTCAATTCTCAACCATTCCTTGGTGAGATCCATTGCAACTCTCAATTTAATTTGTTCATGTTATAGATCTTCTTCTCTAATCTCAATTAGTGTTTGTAATTGTTCAATTCTCATAGATCTTAGATTTAACTTTGTTGTTTTGGATTCTATTAATGCATTGAAGATCTCATTTCATTGATATTCGTTATTGATTGTTGTTAATCTCTTGTATTGAATTACTTTGATTCTAGGCTTCTTCTCAATTCTACTATGTCTTTCATTCTTGCTCTCCACATGTTTGAGAAAATGCCAACTTTAGATATGGAGTAGCATCCCCTTCACTTGGCCTAGTGGTTGAGTCATTGGAGACACTTGAATAATGGATGTCAATTGTTGATTGAGAATTGAGAATTGCTAATGGACTTAGAGTGCACTAAAGCTAGACTTCCCTAGGGTAAGACTAGGACTTGTGACTCAAGTTGGTTACTTTTACTTGACTTTCCTCTATGACTAGGGGTTAACTAGGTGAAGCAATACTCCATTGTTATCACAATTGAAGGAAGCTATAGTGATGGAACTTCCAATGTTTAACCTTGGCCAAGGCTTTTAACATTGATTGATTGTTGTTCTCCTTTGTTAGCACTTTTATACCACACTCTTCAAACCACAAAAGACCACTTAACCAATAGCATGCATCCCTATAGCATTCCTAGGGAAGAACGACTCGGGAGATTAATACTCTCGATTATAGATTGTAGAATTTCTTTGATAATGGATTTTGTGTCGGTTTAGACTATATTACGATTGGTTACTTGATAATTTCTATACCATCAAAAATTCGTTCATCAAAATGGCGCCGTTGCCGGGGAATGCACATGAGTGCCATGTTTTTGGTTAATGTAAATATGTGAATATTGTAGATATGTTTGTCTTTTGCTTGTTTGTTAGTTTTCATTAGTTTTAGATCTCCATTAGTTTTGTTCCTATTTGCCACTATGAATTCTCGTCCTTGTGGTTTTGGACATGACTATGACTATGTTGTAGGCGATGAAAACTTGAATGATGGCTCACATTATGGGAGAGATGAATTCTTGGGAAGGGAGCCACATCCATATGAGCAATCATCATGGCCACCTCCCCCTTCAAGTTACTATGATGGTAATCCTTCCTATAATGCATATCATTCTTATGGATATGATGATTCTTATCATGGTTATGGCACTCAACCACCATCATTCTATGCACCATACTCTCAACATAGTCCTCAAACACCATCATTCCAACCACCATATTCTCAATCCACATCTTATTTCCACCAATTGCCTCCATACGATCCTAATCTATATTTCCCTTATGCATATCCTTGTGACAATTATGAACAAGCAACCTTTGAATCACCATCACTCCAACATCTTTACCCTCTAAACTAAGTCCCCATGGATGATACACTTTGTATCATTCTTCAAGAACAAGAAGAGCTCCAAACCACACTCACTAGTTTCACCTTTACCCTCCAAGAATCTATGTCCCATATAATTCCACACCAAGTGATATTGTTGATGATCTTGTGGAAGTTGTTGAAGTCTCTTCCATTGAACTTGAAAATGATGTTGAGGAGGATAATGCGCAACCTCCAAGGCATAGTATGAGTGATGAAAGATTGGAAGAGGTTGATCAAGAGATGGATTCAATCATTGAGAATTTCTTATCTACAATTGAATCCCCTCCCATTGGGCTTGAAATTGAGATCAAGGAAGAAGATGCACAACCACCCATGCCGTCGGTAAGCAATGAAAAGGAAATTGAATTGGAAGAAAGCTACCAAGAGGAAGAGGTTGAAATTGAAGAAGCTTGTGAAGATGTGGAGGTAATCAAGGAAGAGTACAAGGGAGTGGAGCTTGCAAGATCATTAGGACCACCCCTTCCTAAGTCACCATCCAACATAACATTCAAGTGGGTAAAACTCTTATCTCTAATCTTTACTTTCCTACTTGAATATGGTTTGCTTAAGACGGATGGGCAACTTAGAGCTCGTTGTGGATTGAGCAGTAAAAGAGAGTCATGTAATGGTTGGAAACATCACTCTAAGTTCATGATGGTTGCTTGCTCAAGGTTGAATGGCAATGGGTGGTGTAGAACCAAATTGCATGGGTCTAGGGAAATGTCTGGAGGCCTAATTGAGAATTCAATAAGTTTGTCACCCAATTGGAAGCATGGAGATCAAAAAGAAAGGGGGTTGACAAACAAAGTATGGGACCCCGGAACATACATAGAGCACTATCAACTTAAGGGCCTTGTCACTTGCTTAGGCCCCCTTGAAGGCCTTGTATGTTTAAGTTGGGACCCCGGAGGCTATTGGAAGTGCAAACACTGGAGGGGATTCAAAGAAGAGTTTAAGCATAAACCACCCTAGCAAGGACTCCACCAAATATCCAACTTAAGGACTTAAACTAAAAGTGCTAGGTGGGAGACACCCCACCATGGTAAACTCTTTCCACTCTATTCTAATTTTGTTTAATAAGTGATTTGAGTTACCATTGTAGGTAGGTTTTCATTTCATAATTGGCTTGTGTGTGTAGATTGGTTGCTAGCATATTAGCATGTATCTTGTGCTTAGTAATAATGGAATAAATCTCAAAACCAACTTGTATTTTATAAAGTGTGTGGTTTTTGACTGAATAAGGAGTTGTAGGCACCATGAGAGTTTTTGGGCATTTTAAAGCTTTTAGGCATTTCTGAAAAAAAAAAGGGGGTCGGACGCGCGCGCACGCAATGCGCACACGCGTCAATGAGTGGATGCATCACTATACTGAATTCCAGAAAGTTGGGCCACTCTTATGCGAGCGTTAGGCTCTTAGCCCAACTCACCTCACGCGAACGCGCACATCATGCTTGCGCACCATTAAGTAAAAATACCCATCCACGCGGACGCACATCTGCCGTGTACGCGTCACCTGGCTGATGTCGCCATCCCATACACGCCTCCAGAGAGTTGCGCCTGCTCTGGGCCAACACTATGCCTCCGGCCCAACTCCTAGCCCGCGTGCGCGCACCATGCGCGCACGCATCTTTGCAACTTTCACCACCCACGCATAAGCGCCTAAGGCGCGTACGCGTCGATTTCCAAATCCACCAATACACGCGGACGCGCACCGTGCGCGCCCGCGTCGTTTGAAAAAAAACTCAATAATTAGTATGCAACCTCCTTACATTATGTTCAGTCTCTCACAATAATTAGTATGCTTTGGTTGTGTAACCTCTTGCAACTTAACATCCTTTTCAACTTCTCATAGTTACACAATTGCACTTTATTGTTTGTCACACCAGTTATTGTGAAGTCTATTTTTGGCACTTCTATATTTTCATGCTTGTGGACATGACTGTTGCGCATAACTTGCAATTCTCTCCCCATTAGGCAATTGGTGGACGAAATTGTGATCCATGTTCTTTTGTACTTGTATGAAATCATTATTATGGCATCGGTTGTTTTCACAACTCCGTTCAACTAACCAGCAAGTGTACTGGGTCGTCCAAGTAATAAACCTTACGTGAGTAAGGGTCGATCCCACAGAGATTGTTGGTATGAAGCAAGCTATGGTCACCTTGTAAATCTCAGTTAGGCAGATTAAAATTGTTTATGGTTTCGAAAATTATATAAAAAGAAGAAATAATAAAAGGGATAGAATACTTATGGAGATTCATTGGTGGGAATTTCAGATAAGCGAATGGAGAGACTGTATGGCTCAAGGACGCCTACTTTCCTACTGCTTCAACTCAATCCTTCTTACTCCTTTCCATGGCAAGCTGTGTATAGGGGTTCACCGTTCGACGATGGCTACTTTTAATCCTCTCGGGAAAATGGTCCTCTGCGGCTGTCACTCGCATGGCTAATCGTCTGGAGGCATCACCTGGCCGAAGGCTACATCCCATCCTCGCAGTGAAAACTACGCTCACGCGCTCTGTCACAGGACGGCTAATCACTGGTTGGTTCCCGCGCCTACTGGAATAGAATCCCTTGATTCTTTTGCGTCTGTCACTAACGCCCAGCACTTGCGAGTCTGAAGCACGTCACAGTGATTCATTACCGGAATCCTACTCGGAATACCACAGACAAGGTTAGACTTTCCGGATTCCCAGGATCCTACTCGGAATACCACAGACAAGGTGAGACTTTCCGGATCCTCATAAATGCCGCCATCTATCTAGCTTATACCACGAAGATTCTGTTGGGGAATCTAAGAGATACACATTCAAGCTCTGTTGCATGTAGAACGGAAGTGGTTGTCAATCACATGCGTTCATAAGTGAGAATGATAATGAGCGTCATATAATCATCACATTCATCATGTTCTTGGGTACGAATGAATATCTTGGAATAAGAATAAGATAGAATTGAATAAAAGAAAATAGAATTGCATTAATACTTGAGGTACAGCAGAGCTCCACACCCTTAATCTATGGTGTGCAGAAACTCCACCGTTGAAAATACATGAGTAAAAGGTTCAGGCATGGCCGAATGGCCAGCCCCCATGATCTGAGAATTAATTGTCCCAAGATGTCAAATACATTAGTTAAATGTTCTATTTATAATAAACTAGCTCCTAGGGTTTACATGAATAAGTAATTGATGCATAAATCCACTTCCGGGGCCTACTTGGTGTATGTTTGGGCTGAGCTTGATCAATCCACGAGCTGAGGCTTCTCTTGGAGTTGAACTCCGAGTTATGACGTGTTTTGGGCGTTCAACTCCGGATCATAACGTTTTTCTGGCGTTTAACTCCAAACAGCAGCATGTACTTGGCGTTCAACGCCAAGTTACGTCGTCAATTTCCGAATAAAGTATGGACTATTATATATTGCTGGAAAGCCCTGGATGTGTACTTTCCAACGCCATTGAGAGCGCGCCAATTGGAGTTCTGTAGCTCCAGAAAATCCATTTCGAGTGCAGGGAGGTCAGATTTCAACAGCATCAGCAGTCCTTTTGTCTGCCTTTTTCAGAGTTTTGCTCAAATCCATCAATTTCAATCAGAATTTACCTGAAATCACAGAAAAACACACAAACTCATAGTAAAGTCCAGAAATGTGAATTTAACATAAAAACTAATGAAAACATCCCTAAAAGTAGCTTGAACTTACTAAAAACTACCTAAAAACAATGCCAAAAAGCGTATAAATTATCCGCTCATCACAACACCAAACATAAATTGTTGCTTGTCCCCAAGCAACTGAAAATCAAATAGGATAAAAAGAAGACAATATACTTGTTCATACCCTGACCGAGCTCCCCAAAACTCGGCAAGTTCACAAAAGGCCCGACCTCATCCCAAGGCCCACGCCTGAGGTCGGACCTCGGACAAATAGGCTAAGAAGGCCCATCAAGAGGAACGTAGCCCAAAACCTAAAGGCCAAAAAGGCCTGGGAAAGGCGGTTTCGCAAAGATAGAAGATAAAACTCCCAAAAGATAAGATAAGATAAGAATATCTTATCCAGGGAAGATCACGACCAACTACTATAAATACACTGGAGCACCCAGGTATAACTCATACTCTAATTCTACTCAATATCTGCTTGGACCCATGCTAACTTAAGCATCGGAGTGTCATTGCAGGTACAACCCCCAGCCGCTCAACACACCAAGCTCGGGTCACGGAACCCCCACCTCGGGCCTTGCCAGACGACCGAGCTACACGTTTCAGGTAACCCCCGGAACAATACTATAAATTCCAGAATATTAATGAGTATTAATTATAATTAGATGAGCGGAACTTGTAGCTTTTTGCTTCTGAACAGTTTTGGCATCTCACTTTTTCCTTTGAAGTTTAGAATGATTGGCTTCTCTAGGAACTTAGAATTTCAGATAGTGTTATTGATTCTCCTAGTTAAGTATGTTGATTTTTGAACACAGCTACTTTTTGAGTCTTGGCCGTGGCCCTAAGCACTTTGTTTTCTAGTATTACCACCGGATACATAAATGCCACAGACACATAACTGGGTGAACCTTTTCAGATTGTGACTCAGCTTTGCTAGAGTCCCCAGTTAGTGGTGTCCAGAGCTCTTAAGCACACTCTTTTTGCTTTGGATCACGACTTTAACCACTCAGTCTCAAGCTTTGCACTTGGACCTTCATGACACAAGCACATGGTTAGGGACAGCTTGATTTAGCCGCTTAGGCCTGGATTTAATTTCCTTGGGCCCTCCTATCCATTGATGCTCAAAGCCTTGGATCCTTTTTACCCTTGCCTTTTGGTTATAAGGGCTATTGGCTTTTTCTACTGCTCCTTTTTTTTTCTAAATTTTTTTCGCCAATTTTTTTTTTCAAGCTTCTTCTTTTTCACTGCTTTTTCTTGCTTCAAGAATCAATTTCATGATTTTTCAGATCCTCAATAACATTTCTCTTTGTTCATCATTCTTTCAAGAGCCAACAATTTTAACATTCATAAACAACAAGATCAAAAGACATATGCACTATTCAAGCATTCATTCAGAAAACAAAAGTATTGCCACCACATCAATATAATTAAATTAAATTCAAGGATAAATTCGAAATTCATGTACTTCTTGTTCTTTTGAATTAAAACATTTTTCATTTAAGAGAGGTGAAGGATTAGTGGATTTTATTCATAGCTTTAAGGCATAGTTACTATATACTAATGATCATGAAATAAAGACACAAAACATAGATAAACACTACATTAAAAACCGAAAAGCAGAAAGAAATAAGAACAAGGAATGAATCCACCTGAGTGAGGGTGGCGCCTTCTTGAAGGTCCAATGGTGCTCTTTGAGCTCCTCTATGTCTCTTCCTTGTTTCTGTTGAATGATTCATAATAATTTTGGTGTTTCTACCCTTAGTTGCTTCCAATATTTGTGTGGAGGACAACTTATCCCCTGAGGTATCTCAGGGATCTCTTGATTTGCAGCCACATGTTCTACCACTGAGCTATGACGGCTTATATGAGTCTTTCCATCTCCCAAGACTCAGAGGTGGAAGCTTTTGTCTTCCCCTTGAGGTTTCTCTGGCCTTAGGTGCCATTAATGGTAATGGAAAAGCAAAAAAGCTATGCTTTTACCACACCAAACTTAAAATATTGCTCGCCCTCGAGCAAGAGAAGAAAGAAGAGAAGAAGAAGAAGAAGAAGAAAATGGAGGTGAGTGAGGGGAGATGGATTCGGCTATATGGGTGGGATTGGGTGGGAAAGAGAAGTTAAATTGTAAAGGTAGGTGGGGTGTATGGGGAAGAGTGGATAGATGTAGGTGGTGAATGAAAAAGAGAAGGGATGACCATAAATGGGGAGAGAGGGCGAGGTAAGTGGGGATCCTGTGAGGTCCACAGGTCCTGAGGTGTCAAGGAATTCCATCCCTGCACCAAATAGGCATGTAAAATGCCTTGGCACACCATTCTGGCGTTTAAACGCCCATTGGTGCACATTCTGGGCGTTCAACGCCCTAAAGCATGTTTCTGGCGTTGAACGCCAGTTTCATGCTTGTTACTGGCGTTCAGCGCCAGTTTTTCTTCTCTGGGCACATTCCTGGCGTTCAGCCCCAGAATGTTGCTTGTTTCTGGCGTTCAGCACCAGCCAGATGCACCTTACTGGCGTTGAATGCCAGCCTGTGCGTCCTCCAGGGTGAAATTTTTTTCTTCTGCTGTTTTTGATTCTGTTTTTAATTTTCATGATTTTTTCGTGACTCCTCATGATCATGTACCTAATAAAACATAAAATAACAATAAAATAAAAATTAGATAAATAAAATTGGGTTGCCTCCCAACAAGCGCTTCTTTAATGTCAATAGCTTGACAGTGGCTCTCATGGAGCCACAAGGTGATCAGGTCAATGTTGTATAGTTGTCCACACCAAACTTAGAGTTTGGATATGGGGTCTTAACACCAAACTTAGAGTTTGGTTGTGGCCTCACAACACCAAACTTAGAGTTTGACTGTGTGGGCTCTTCTTGACTCTGAACTGAGAGAAGCTCTTCATGCTTACTCTCTTCTGTCACAGAGGAATGGCCATGTACCTTAAACACAAGGTAGTCCCCATTCAATTGAAGGACTAACTCACCTCTGTTGACATCTATCACAGCTCCTGCTGTGGCTAGGAAAGGTCTTCCAAGGACGATGCAATCATCCTCTTCCTTCCTAGTGTCTAAGATTATGAAATCAGCAGGGATGTAAAGGCCTTCAACCTTTACTAGCACGTCCTCTACCAATCCATAAGTTTGTCTCAATGACTTGTCTGCCAATTGTAATGAGAACAAGGCAGGTTGTACCTCAATGATCCCCAGCTTCTCCATTACAGAGAGTGGCATAAGATTTATCCCTGATCCCAGATCACACAGAGCTTTTTCAAAGATCATGGTGCCTATGGTACAAGGTATTAAGAACTTGCCAGGATCTTGTTTCTTTTGAGGTAGAATTTTCTGAATCCAAGTATCCAATTCATTAATGAGCAAGGGAGGTTTACTTTCCCAAGTCTCATTACCAAACAATTTGGCATTCAGCTTCATGATAGCTCCTAAATATTGAGAAACTTGCTCTCCAGTTACATCTTCATCCTCTTCAGAGGATGAATAGTCTTCAGAGCTCATGAATGGCAGAAGGAGATTCAATGGAATCTCTATGGTCTCTGTATGAGCCTCAGATTCCTCTGGATCCTTAATAGGAAACTCCTTCTTGCTTGAGGGACGTCCCAAGAGGTCTTTCTCACTAGGATTTTCGTCCTCCTCCTCCTTTGTGCATTCGGCTATATTGACTATGTCAATGGCTTTGCACTCTCCTTTTGGATTCTCTTCTATATTGCTTGGGAGAGTACTGGGAGGAGTTTCAATGACTTTCTTACTCAGCTGGCCCACTTGTGCCTCCAGATTTCTAATGGAGGATCTTGTTTCACTCATGAAACTGAAAGTGGCTTTTGACAGATCAGAGACTACATTGGCTAAATTAGAAGTGTTTTGTTCAGAATTCTCTGTCTGTTGCTGAGAAGATGATGGATATGGCTTGCTATTGCCCAGCCTATTGCGTCCACCATTGTTAAAACCTTGTTGAGGTTTTTGTTGATCCTTCCATGAGAAATTTGGATGATTTCTCCATGATGAGTTATAGGTGTTTCCATAAGGTTCACCCATGTAATTAACCTCTGCCATGGCAGGGTTCTCAGGATCATAAGCTTCTTCAGAAGCTGCCTCTCTAGTACTGTTGGATGCATGTTGCCATCCATTCAGATTTTGAGAGATTATGTTGACCTGTTGAGTCAACACTTTGTTTTGAGCCAATATGGAATTCAGAGTATCAATTTCAAGAACTCCTTTCTTCTGAGGTATCCCATTGTTCACGGAATTCCTCTCAGAAGTGTACATGAACTGGTTATTTGCAACCATGTCAATGAGTTCTTGAGCCTCTTCAGGCGTTTTCTTCAGGTGAATAGATCCACCTGTAGAATGGTCCAATGACATTTTCGAAAATTCAGAGAGACCATAATAGAATATATCTAATATGGTCCATTCTGAAAACATGTCAGATGGACATCTTTTGGTCAGCTGCTTGTATCTTTCCCAAGCTTCATAGAGGGATTCACCATCTTTTTGTTTGAAGGTTTGAACATCCACTCTCAGCTTGCTCAGCTTTTGAGGAGGAAAGAATTTATCCAGGAAGGCAGTGACCAGCTTATCCCATGAGTCCAGGCTATCCTTGGGTTGTGAATCCAACCATATTCTAGCTCTGTCTCTTACAACAAAAGGGAAAAGCATGAGTCTGTAGACTTCAGGATCAACTCCATTCGTCTTTACAGTCTCACAGATCTGCAAGAACTCAGTTAAAAACTGATAAGGATTTTCAGATGGAAGTCCATAAAACTTGCAGTTTTGTTGCATTAAAGCAACTAGTTGAGGCTTAAGCTCAAAATTATTGGCTCCAATGGCAGGAATGGAGATGCTTTTTCCATCAAACTTGGACGTTGGCTTTGTGAAGTCACCAAGCATTCTCCTTGCATTATTATTATTTTCGGCTGCCATCTCCTTCTCTTGATCGAAAATTTCTAAAAGGTTGCTTCTGGATTGTTGTAATTTAGCTTCTCTTAATTTTCTCTTCAGAGTCCTTTCAGGTTCTGGATCAATTTCAACAAGAGTGCCTTTATCCCTGTTCCTGCTCATATGAAAGAGAAGAAAACAAGAAAAGAAAGAGGGATCCTCTATGTCACAGTATAGAGATTCCTTTATGTTAGTAGAAAAAGGAAGGGGTAGAAGAATGAAGAAGGAGATTCGGATTTTTTTGGATGAAGAGAGGTGAAGAGAAGTGTTAGTAATTAAATAATTAAATAGAATAAGAAAAGAGGAAGAGAATTCGAAAATAATTTTTTAAAAAAAAGGGTTAGTGATTTTCGAAAATTAGAGATAAATGTAATTGAAATTAAAATTTAAAATAATTAATTAATTAAAAATAATTTTTGAAAAGAGAGAGATATTTTTCGAAAATATAAGAGGGAGAAGTAGTTAGGTGGTTTTGAAAAAGATAAGAAACAAACAAGAAGTTAGTTAGTTGATTGAAAAAGATTTGAAATCAAAATTGAAAGAGATAAGAAGATAAAAAGTTAGATAAGATATTTTGAAATCAAATTTTGAAAAAGATAAAATTTTTGAAAAAGATCAAATAAAAGATAAAAAGATTTAGTTCAAAAATTTTGAAATTATTTACTTCACTAACAAGAAACTACAAGATAAGATTCTAGAACTTAAAGATTGGACCTTTCTTAACAAGAAAGTAACAAAATTCAAATTTTTGAACCAATCACATTAATTATTAGTGAATTTTCGAAAATATGATGTAAAGATAAGGAAAAGATTTTGAAAATGATTTGAAAAATGTTTTTGAAATTTTCGAAAAATAGAAAAAAAATGAAAAAGATATGATTTTTGAAAGAGATTTTGAAAAGATAAGATTTTTAAAATTGAAATTTTTGACTTGACTTGTAAGAAACAACTAATTTTAAAAATTTTTGACCAAGTCAACCCAAAATTTCAAAAATTTGGAGGGAAATAAGAAAAAGATATTTTTTTTATTTTTGAATTTTTAATTATGAGAGAGAAAAACAACAAAAATACTCAATGCATAAAATTTTTAGATCAAAACCATGAATGCATGCAAGAATGCTATGAATGTCAAGATGAACACCAAGAACACTTTGAAGATCATGATGAACATCAAGAACATATTTTTGAAAAATTTTTGATGCAAAGAAAATATGCAAGACACCAAACTTAGAAATCTTTAATGCATGGACTCTAACAAACAAAAAATGCATATGAAAAACAACAAACAACACAAAACAAGAAATCATCAAGATCAAACAAGAGGACTTATCAAGAACAACTTGAAGATCATGAAGAACACTATGAATGCATGGAATTTTCGAAAAATGCAAGAAAATTTTTTTAAAACATGCAATTGACACCAAACTTAAAAATTGACTCAAGACTCAAACAAGAAACACAAAATAATTTTTTTATTCTTATGATTTTATGAATTTTTTTGAATTTTTATTAATTTTTTCGAAAATAAAGTTTAGAAAAACGAAAAATAAAAGAAAAATTTTGAAAAATATTTTTGAAAAGAAAATTACCTAATCTGAGCAACAAGATGAACCGTCAGCTGTCCACACTCAAACAATCCCCGGCAACGGCGCCAAAAACTTGGTGGACGAAATTGTGATCCATGTTCTTTTGTACTTGTATGAAATCATTATTATGGCATCGGTTGTTTTCACAACTCCGTTCAACTAACCAGCAAGTGTATTGGGTCGTCCAAGTAATAAACCTTACGTGAGTAAGGGTCGATCCCACAGAGATTGTTGGTATGAAGCAAGCTATGGTCACCTTGTAAATCTCAGTTAGGCAGATTAAAATTGTTTATGGTTTCGAAAATTATATAAAAAGAAGAAATAATAAAAGGGATAGAATACTTATGGAGATTCATTGGTGGGAATTTCAGATAAGCGAATGGAGAGACTGTATGGCTCAAGGACGCCTACTTTCCTACTGCTTCAACTCAATCCTTCTTACTCCTTTCCATGGCAAGCTGTGTATAGGGGTTCACCGTTCGACGATGGCTACTTTCAATCCTCTCGGGAAAATGGTCCTCTGCGGCTGTCACTCGCATGGCTAATCGTCTGGAGGCATCACCTGGCCGAAGGCTACATCCCATCCTCGCAGTGAAAACTACGCTCACGCGCTCTGTCACAGGACGGCTAATCACTGGTTGGTTCCCGCGCCTACTGGAATAGAATCCCTTGATTCTTTTGCGTCTGTCACTAACGCCCAGCACTTGCGAGTCTGAAGCACGTCACAGTCATTCATTACCGGAATCCTACTCGGAATACCACAGACAAGGTTAGACTTTCCGGATTCCCAGGATCCTACTCGGAATACCACAGACAAGGTGAGACTTTCCGGATCCTCATAAATGCCGCCATCTATCTAGCTTATACCACGAAGATTCTGTTGGGGAATCTAAGAGATACACATTCAAGCTCTGTTGCATGTAGAACGGAAGTGGTTGTCAATCACATGCGTTCATAAGTGAGAATGATAATGAGCGTCACATAATCATCACATTCATCATGTTCTTGGGTACGAATGAATATCTTGGAATAAGAATAAGATAGAATTGAATAAAAGAAAATAGAATTGCATTAATACTTGAGGTACAGCAGAGCTCCACACCCTTAATCTATGGTGTGCAGAAACTCCACCATTGAAAATACATAAGTAAAAGGTTCAGGCATGGCCGAATGGCCAGCCCTCATGATCTGAGAACTAATCGTCCCAAGGTGTCAAATACATTAGTTAAATGTTCTATTTATAATAAACTAGCTCCTAGGGTTTACATGAATAAGTAATTGATGCATAAATCCACTTCCGGGGCCCACTTGGTGTATGTTTGGGCTGAGCTTGATCAACCCACGAGCTGAGGCTTCTCTTGGAGTTGAACTCCGAGTTATGACGTGTTTTGGGCGTTCAACTCCGGATCATGACGTTTTTCTGGCGTTTAACTCCAGACAGCAGCATGTACTTGGCGTTCAACGCCAAGTTACGTCGTCAATTTCCGAATAAAGTATGAACTATTATATATTGCTGGAAAGCCCTGGATGTGTACTTTCCAACGCCGTTGATAGCGCGCCAATTGGAGTTCTGTAGCTCCAGAAAATCCATTTCTAGTGCAGGGAGGTCAGATTCCAACAACATGAGCAGTCCTTTTGTCAGCCTTTTTCAGAGTTTTGCTCAAATCCCTCAATTTCAGTCAGAATTTACCTAAAATCACAGAAAAATACACAAACTCATAGTAAAGTCCAGAAATGTGAATTTAACATAAAAACTAATGAAAACATCCCTAAAAGTAGCTTGAACTTACTAAAAACTACCTAAAAACAATGCCAAAAAGCGTATAAATTATCCGCTCATCAGCAATTCTCCATTATACTACTAATTACCAACTTCACTTTTCTAACTCACTGATTTCTATAACCACTAACTTTATTTTTACTCTCACTTGACTTTTTAACCATTCTCTTAAGGTATGATGATGCATATGTCTAATCTTTGAGAATTGTGTCACATTGATTGGAATCCTGAATTCTTGGTTTATGTTTCCATTTTTCTAGGCTTACTTGCAAACCAAGTTTTCTATTTCAAGTTCACATCATGATTTCTTGCCATCCATCTTGCATCCTGAACATGCTTCTATTTGCTTTATACTACTTGTTTAAGTGCTTATATTCTACCATATTCTACTTTCAGGATGTTGGACAAAGGAAAGAAGAAGAGACCACCAGAACATACTCTTGCCTCACTTCAAGCATAAGCTCAAATCCCTCTAGATCTCCCCCTGACCCTCAGGATTAGCATCAGGGACGATGCTTGATTTTAAGTGTGCGGAGGTTGTCGTTGGCACCACATTTTGGATACATTTCCTAGTTATATCTTCCTAGCTATCCTATTTTGCATATTATTGTATATTTTGTGTTAGATATTATGGACACATGTTGGTTGTTGCATACTCTTTTATTTTGAATGTTGGATATTAGTTGGATTTTTTTCTCTATATAGTTATCTTCTTAGTAGCTTGTAGTTATGATTAGAAAATATTTTGAAATTGTTAAGACGTAGTCAACCCTTTTACATATGAAATTTGTTTTAATTGGAAATAAAAAGGGTAAACTAAGGAATTTTTGAACTTTCCAATCACAACAATGCTTAGTCAAAATAATGGAACTCTTCAAGGAACCCATCTAGAGAGCACAACCCAATTGATTGAAAAAAATATATATATTTTTTGTGAAACTTGCTTGAATTCTATACTTTGTGAAGCATGTATTGAGCTAAGAACACAAGCTTGTGAGACTTGAGCCTATTGATGTGGTTACATTTTTTCTTTAACCGCTCATTTTCCTTCTTGTGTGCAATTATTCCCTTTCTATGATTATGATCCTTGATTTGCTTGATTCTATATGTCCATTTATTCCTTGAATTCATGCATTTGTATGATTGAGGCCATTATTTCATAAGCCCACTTACCCAAATAGCCTACCTTTTACTTTCCATTGTTAGCCAATTTTGGGCCTACGCTTAACCAACTTATTCTCATTTTAGCACATTACAAGTCCAAGGCGGAAAACCAATGAAAGTCTCTTGCTTGGATCTTTGATTAGTCTAGACTAGTGAGAGTGTTTATTATTCAAAGTTAGTGAGGTTTGGGAACATTGGAGGGGATAAAAGGGTAGTACACTTCCATATTGAGGAATTGGAAATATATTCATGTATTGATTAAATGTATAAGACTTTATGCAATTGATGTTCTTGTACAAAGTATGAAAAAAAGGGGACAAAATGCCCAAATTTGTAGCTTGAATAATAAAGAATCAATGCATAAGGAATGTGAATCAAATAGAATGCAGGAGTATATGAAAAAAAAAGTGAAGAATGGGTAGTTAGAATAGTTTGAAATTGTATAGGTCATTATATAGGTTAGGTGGGAAAGTCTATACTAATCAAAGATCTAAACTCTAGTCCACTTAACCATAAATGATCCTACCTTAACCCTAACCACATTACAACCTAAATGAAAGACCTCATGATGAATGTATGCATGCATTGAATAGGTGTTGATTGTTAGAAGAAAATCAAATTTTGGGAAAGCATGACTAGAAGAGAATTGAGTGAATTAACCCTTTAACACTCGAGTGAATAGAGCGGATACACATCCGGTGAGGGTTCAAAAGTTCAATTACATGTGTTCACCCATATTATCTATATTCTCGCAAGCTTGAATTTCTTTTCATAATTCAATACAATTATGGTTTGGACTTAATTCCTATTGCTCTAGCTCTCATGCTTATATATGTTCTCTTGGAAGTTGAATTATGTTGACCAAGCATTTGCATTCACTTTAGGTAGTTACATTTAGATAGGACTTGATGAGCGGATAATTTATACGCTTTTTAGCATTGTTTTTAGGTAGTTTTTAGTAAGTTCAAGCTACTTTTAGGGATGTTTTCATTAGTTTTTATGTTAAATTCACATTTTTGGACTTTTCTATGAGTTTGTGTGTTTTTCTGTAATTTCAGGTAATTTCTGGCTGAAATTGAGGGACTTGAGCAAAACTCTGAAAAAGGCTAACAAAAGGACTGCTGATGCTGTTGGATTCTGACCTCCCTGCACTCGAAATGGATTTTCTGGAGCTACAGAACTTCAAATGGCGCGCTCTCAACGGCGTTAAAAAGTAAATATCCAGAGATTTCCAGCAATATATAATAGTCCATACTTTATTCGGGAATTGATGACGTAAATTGGCGTTGAACGCCAATTACATGCTGCTGTCTGGAGTTAAACGCCAGAAACACGTCACGACCCGGAGTTGAATGCCCAAAACACGTTATAACTTGGTGTTCAACTCCAAGAGAAGCCTCAGCTCGTGGATAGATCAAGCTCAGCCCAAGCATACACCAAGTGGGCCCCGGAAGTGGATTTATGCATCAATTACTTACTCATGTAAACCCTAGTAGCTAATCTAGTATATATAGAACATTTAACTATTGTATTAGACATCTTTTGACTGTTTAGTCTTTGATCATTCGGTCTTGTGACCACGTTTGGGGGCTGGCCATTCGGCCATGCCTTAACCTTTCACTTATGTATTTTCAACGGTGGAGTTTCTGCACACCATAGATTAAGGGTGTGGAGCTCTGCTGTACCTCAAGTTTCAATACAATTACTATTACTTTCTATTCAATTCTCTTTTATTCTTATTCCAAGATATACGTTGCACTTCAACTTGATGAATGTGATGATCTGTGACACTCATCATCATTCTCACCTATGAACGCACGTGACTGACAACCACTTCCGTTCTACTCTAGGCCGGGCGCATATCTCTTAGATTCCCCAACAGAATCTTCGTGGTATAAGCTAGATAGATGGCGGCATTCATGGGGATCCGGAAAGTCTAACCTTGTCTGTGGTATTCCGAGTAGGATCCCGGGAATCCGGAAAGTCTAACCTTGTCTGTGGTATTCCGAGTAGGATTCCGGTATTGAATGACTGTGACGAGCTTCAAACTCTTGAAGGCTGGGCATTAGTGACAGACGCAAAAGAATCAAGGGATTCTATTCCAACCTGATTGAGAACCGACAGATGATTAGCCGTGCTGTGACAGAGCATAGGACCATTTTTACTGAGAGGATGGGATGTAGCCATTGACAACGGTGATGCCCTACATACAGCTTGCCATGGAAAGGAGTAAGAAGGATTGGATGCATGTAATAAGAAAGTAGAGATTTGAGAAGAGCACAGCATCTCCATATGCCTATCTGAAATTCCCACCATTGATTTACATAAGTATTTCTATCCTA
Source organism: Arachis stenosperma (assembly GCF_014773155.1). Taxonomy (NCBI): domain Eukaryota; kingdom Viridiplantae; phylum Streptophyta; class Magnoliopsida; order Fabales; family Fabaceae; genus Arachis; species Arachis stenosperma. The sequence continues at coordinate 127,941,567 of NC_080385.1, read as the reverse complement.
TTTTATTTTATGTTTATTATTTATTATTATTCGAAAATCCATAATCAATTACTATCCACCTGACTGAGATTTAAAAGATGACCATAGCTTGCTTCATACCAACAATCTCTGTGGGATCGACCCTTACTCACGTAAGGTTTATTACTTGGACGACCCAGTACACTTGTTGGTTAGTTGAACGGAGTTGTGATCACACGTGCCATTACCAGGGATTATTAAGATCCCAATTCATCATACCATGATCTCTTTGGGGTATTTTTGATAGAGTCAATATGTAAATTTCATACAAGTACAAAGAGACCAACTTTGAGGATCACAATTTCGTTCACCAAGTTTTTGGCGCCGTTGCCGGGGATTGTTCGAGTATGGACAACTGACGGTTCATCTTGTTGCTCAGATTAGGTAATTTTCTTTTCAAAAATCTTTTTCAAAATTTTTCTTTTCTTTTTCGTTTTTTTTTTCAACTTTGTTTTCGAAAAAATTAATAAAAATCCAAAAAAAAATCATAAAATCATAAAAATCAAAAAAATATTTTGTGTTTCTTGTTTGAGTCTTGTGTCATGTTTTAAGTTTGGTGTCAATTGCATGCTTTAAAAAAATTTTTTCTTGCATTTTTCGAAAATTCCATGCATTCATAGTGTTCTTCATGATCTTCAAGTTGTTCTTGACAAGTCTTCTTGTTTGATCTTGATGATTTCTTGTTTTGTGTTGTTTGTTGTTTTTCATATGCATTTTTCGTTTGTTAGAGTCCATGCATTAAAGATTTCTAAGTTTGGTGTCTTGCATGTTTTTTTTGCATTAAAAATTTTTCAAAAGTATGTTCTTGATGTTCATCATGATCTTCAAAGTGTTCTTGGTGTTCATCTTGACATTCATAGTGTTCTTGCATGCATCTTGTGTTTTGATCCAAAGATTTCATGTTTTAGGTCATTTTTGTGTTTTTCTCTCTCATCATTAAAAATTCAAAAATCAAAAAATATCTTTTCCTTTTTTCTCTCAAAATTTCGAAAATTTGAGTTGACTTAGTCAAAAATTTTCAAAATTAGTTGTTTCTTACAAGTCAAGTCAAATTTTCAATTTTAAAAATCTTATCTTTTTTAATCTTTTTCAAAAAAATCATATCTTTTTTCATTTTTTATTATTTTCGAAAAATTCCAAAAATCTTTTTCAAAATATTTTTAAAACCTTTTTCTTATCTTTATATCATATTTTCGAAAATTCACTAATAATTAATGTGATTGATTCACAAATTTGAAGTTTGTTACTTTCTTGTTAAGAAAGGTTCAGTCTTTAAGTTCTAGAATCTTATCTTGTAGTTTCTTGTTAGTGAAGTAAGTAATTTCAAATTTTTGAATTAAATCTTTTTATCTCTTATCTTATCTTTTTCAAAAATTTTATCTTTTTCAAAATTTGATTTCAAAATATCTTATCTAACTTCTATTCTTCTTATCTTTTCAAATTTGATTTTAATATCTTTTTCAACTAACTCTTTGACTTTGTGTTTATTTCTTATCTTTTTCAAAACCATCTAACTACTTTTCCCTCTCTAATTTTCGAAAATATCTCATCTCTTTTTCAAAAATTCTTTTTAATTGTTTTAAATTTTAATTTCAATTACATCTTATCTCTAATTTTCGAAAATTACTAACCCCTTTTTAAAATTATTTTCGAAATTCTCCCTCTCTTTTCTTATTCTATTTAATTATTTATTTACTAACACTTCTCTTCACCTCTCTCCATCTAAATATCCGAACCCACTCTTCTACATTCTTCTCCCCTTTCTTCTTCTACTAACACAAGGGAATCTCTATACTGTGACATAGAGGATTCCTCTTTCTTTTCTTGTTTTCTTCTCTTTCATATGAGCAGGAACAAGGAAAAAGGCACTCTTGTTGAAATTGATCCTGAACCTGAAAGGACTCTGAAGAGAAAATTAAGAGAAGCTAAGTTACAACAATCTAAAGGTAACCTTTCAGAAATATTAGAGCAAGAGAAGGAGATGGCAGCCGAAAATAATAATAATTCAAGGAGAATGCTTGGTGACTTCACAACACCAACGTCCAAATTTGATGGAAAAAGCATCTCCATTCCTGCCATTGGAGCAAACAATTTTGAGCTGAAACCTCAGCTAGTTGCCTTAATGCAACAAAACTGCAAGTTCTATGGACTTCCATCTGAAGATCCTTATCAGTTTTTAACTGAATTCTTGCAGATCTGTGAGACTGTAAAGACGAATGGAGTTAATCCTGAAGTCTACAGACTCATGCTTTTCCCTTTTGCTGTAAGAGACAGAGCTAGAATATGGTTGGATTCATAACCTAAGGATAGCCTGGACTCCTGGGATAAGCTGGTCACGGCCTTCTTGGATAAATTCTTTCCTCCTCAAAAGCTGAGCAAGCTGAGAGTGGATGTTCAAACCTTCAAACAAAAAGATGGTGAATCCCTCTATGAAGCTTGGGAAAGATACAAGCAGCTGACCAAAAGGTGCCCATCTGACATGTTTTCAGAATGGACCATATTAGATATATTCTATTATGGTCTATCTGAAATTTCGAAAATGTCATTGGACCATTCTGCAGGTGGATCCATTCACCTAAAGAAAACGCCTGAAGAGGCTCAAGAACTCATTGACATGGTTGCAAACAACCAATTCATGTACACTTCTGAGAGGAATTCCATGAATAATGGGACGCCTCAGAAGAAAGAAGTTCTTGAGATTGATGCTCTGAATGCCATATTGGCTCAGAACAAAGTGTTGACTCAACAGGTCAACATGATCTCTCAAAATCTGAATGGATGGCAAATTGCATCCAACAGTACTAAAGAGGCAGCTTCTGAAGAAGCTTATGATCCTGAGAACCCTGCAATAGCAGAGGTAAATTACATGGGTGAACCTTATGGAAACACCTATAATTCATCATGGAGAAATCATCCAAATTTCTCATGGAAGGATCAACAAAAGCCTCAACAAGGCTTTAACAATGGTGGATGCAATAGGCTGAGAATAGCAAGCCTTTTCCATCATCTTCTCAGCAACAGACAGAGAATTCTGAACAAAACACTTCTAATTTAGCCAATATAGTCTCTGATCTGTCAAAGGCCACTTTCAGTTTCATGAGTGAAACAAGATCCTCCATCAGAAATCTGGAGGCACAAGTGGGCCAGCTGAGTAAGAAAGTCATTGAAACTCCTCCCAGTATTCTCCCAAGCAATACAGAAGAGAATCCAAAAGGAGAGTGCAAGGCCATTGATGTAATCAATATGGCCGAATGCACAAGGGAGGAGGAGGACGAAAATCCTAGTGAGGAAGACCTCCTGGGACGTCGCTCAAGCAAGAAGGAGTTTCCTATTAAGGATCTGTTCCGAGGGTTACCTGAAACTGTAGGTCGATCTCGGACGAGATCTTCTATGCTGGTCGGAGTCGACGTGTCCGGCAGGTGTACTGCGGCCGGAGCTGGTGTGTCCGACTTGTTGGACTTGGTGGTGGTGCTGATCCTTCGTCCCCGGAGGGTGGGGGTACCTGCAAGGGACTCCGATGCTTAAGTTAGCAAGGGTATTAAGCAGGTATTAAGTAGAATCAGAGTATGAGTTATACCTGGGTGCTCCAGTGTATTTATAACGGTGAGATGTGGCCTTCTGCGGATAAGATAAGTTAGTTATCTTATCTTATCTTTATCTTATCTTTAAGTGAGGTCATCTTTAAGGGAACCACCCTTATCCCTATGGGCTTGGGCTGCCCTTGGATTTGGGGCGCGTTCCTCTATTTGGGCCCTTTATTTGGGCTTTCCTGTGACTTGGCCGAGCTCTTTGAGGAGAGGTCGGGTTGTCCTGACCTGAAGAGGTCGGTCGCTTTGTCTGTCGAACATCCCGGGTCGGACAACTCGACCCAGGGTATGAACAGTGCCCCTGCTTGAGCTCGGTCTTTCTGTTGAGGTCGAGTTTTTGACTTCAGTCCTTTCATGATGAAGCCGAACTCAAGCACTTTGTCGATTTCTTCTTTTGTAGAATCTTTTGAATGTAGAACGTTTCCTCTAAAGGCGCGCGCTTTTATATTGGCTTTTTGGGAACGTGCGAGGGTTTAATGCTTTCCTTAATTTTAGCATTAATTGCCCCGTTTCCTTTTGGCTCTTTATTTTGATTTTGCAAACCAAGAAACGGTTTCTCTTCTTTTCCTCTTTTCATAACTTCTTTTCTTCGTTCTCTCCGCTCTTCTATTTTTTTTGTTTCATGCTTCTCCTTTTTCTGAGTTTGCAGCGTCGTTTGGTGTTTCTGGAGCTTCTGTTTTTGCCTGGAGTTTCATGTTTCTCCCTGCGACATTTGCTCACTGTTCGCGTTTCTTTGCGAGAAGGTGTTCCCAGATTTCCATCTTCAGTTTTTTTGAAGCTCGCTTCTTTTTCAGGTTGGTACTAACTTTCTTTGCTTCTTTCGCAGCTTTACTTTTCATTTTTGGTGAAGCTTTGATTTTGCATGTTTGAAAGTTTGAACCTTTTCATGATCTTGTTTGTTTGTCGTTGTAAACGTGTTTTCCTTGGCTTTCTTTCGTGCGCTCTTTTGATATTTTCGTCGAGGCTTTCTAGGGTTTTGTTTGTTGCTTCTGATAGAGAATCTACATCTTGTTCCTTGCTTTGCTTGATCGTTTTTGTTTCTGACTTTGAGAAAGTTCATACCTTTAGCAATTTTTGCTTTGGCGCGTTTTGACGTTCTGGGAATGCTTTTTGTTTGGTACACTGTGATGACTTATGCTTCTGAAAATGCTTGTTTGTTTTGAGGTCTTGTTCTTGAAAAATGCTGGGATGCGAACTTCACATTAATTTTCTGGAAACCTTGCCTTGTTACTGCCTCCAAAGGATGCCCCAGGACTTTGGTTTTGAGTCTTGGGGTTTTCCTTTTCTTGCTTTTCATTGCCTGAGAAGTATTGACCGAGCTGTTTTCTCCTTTGTCCGAGATTTTTGTAGTAACCTTATTTTCTTTTCTTACTTGTAGGATTTAGTTGGCCTCATGTCTTCTCGCAATAACATTGTAGAGATGTCTTACAAAGTTCCCGAGGGGATGTCCGATTGGCTGGACTCCCTTGTTTTGTTGTGTGTTTCCGTTGTGGACGCTGAATTTTGCACAGAGCTGAGGAAGCGTCATAGGATTTGTGGAAACAATGCTCGCGAGGGGGATTACGAGCTTGTTGCTCCTGATTCTGATGAGAGGGTTTGCTTCCTGGTGCACGAAATTGTGAACAATACTTTTTTCACAACTCAAATAATCCCCGGTAATGGCTCCAAGAACTTGGTGCGCCTAATACCATGGCATTACACAACTTCGCACAACTAACCAGCAAGTGTACTGGGTCGTCCAAGTAATAAAACCTTACGTGAGTAAGGGTCGATCCCACGGAGATTGTTAGTATTGAAGCAAGCTATGGTCATCTTGTAAATCTTAGTCAGGCAGACTCAAATGTATATGATGATGATGAACGAAAATAACAGAAGAGGTAAAGATAGAGATACTTATGTATATCATTGGTGTATGAGCTTCAGACAAGTGTATGAAGATGCCTTCCCTTCCGTCTCTCTGCTTTCCTACAGTCTTCATCCAATCCTTCTTACTCCTTTCCATGGCAAACTTGTGTAGGGTCTCACTGTTGTCAGCAGCTACCTCCCATCCGCGCAGTGAAAGCTAATGCAGAGCACTCTGTCACAGTGCCGCCAATCACCGGTTTGGTTCCCTCCCCTACCGGAATAGAATCACTCTTTTGCGTCTGTCACTAACGCCCAGTAGGTTACAGGTTTGAAGCACGTCACAGTCATTCAGTCATTGAATCCTACTCAGAACACCACAGACAAGGTTAGACCTTCCGGATTCTCTTGAATGCCGCCATCAGTTCTTGCCTATACCACGAAGACTCTGATCTCATGGAATGGCTGGCTCGTTTGTCAGACGAGCACTCGGTTGTCAGGCGATCAACCATGCATCATGCAATCAGAAATCCAAGAGATATTCACTAAAGCCTTGAATGCTTGTAGAACAAGAATGGTTGTCAGTCATCTTGTTCATAGGTTGAAGAACAAGTGATATCTTAGATAAAGAACAAGCGGAGTTGAATGGAAGAACAATAGTAATTGCATTAATACTCGAGGTACAGCAGAGCTCCACACCCTTAATCTATGGTGTGTAGAAACTCCACCGTTGAAAATACATAAGAACAAAGGTTAGGCATGGCCGAATGGCCAGCCTCCCAAAGGTCTAAGATAGCATAAAACAAAGATAGCTACTCAGATGTCGTCTCTCCAGACTCTCTCATACAATAGTAAAAGGTCCTACTTATAGAAAACTATTACATAGATGAGTAAATGACATAAAAATCCACTTCCGGGCCCACTTGGTGTGTGCTTGGGCTGAGCAATCAAGGAAATTCGTGTAGAGACGTTTTCTGGAGTTAAACGCCAGCTCCCATGCCAGTTTGGGCGTTTAACTCCAACTTTTAATCCTGTTCCGGCGTTTAACGCTGGAATTTCTGAGGCCGGATTGCTTCGCGGGTTTGGGCCATCAAATCTTGGATAAAGTATGGACTATTATATATTGCTGGAAAGCCCTGGATGTCTACTTTCCAACGCCGTTGAGAGCGCGCCAATTGGGCTTCTGTAGCTCCAAAAAATCCACTTCGAGTGCAGGGAGGTCAGAATCCAACAGCATCTGCAGTCCTTTTTGGTCTCTGAATCAGATTTTTGCTCAAGTCCCTCAATTTCAGCCAGAAAATACCTGAAATCACAGAAAAACACACAAACTCATAGTAAAGTCCAGAAAAGTGAATTTTAAATAAAAACTAATAAAAATATACTGAAATCTAACTAAAAGATATCAAAAACATACTAAAAACAATGCCAAAAAGTATACAAATTATCCGCTCATCACAACACCAAACTTAAATTGTTGCTTGTCCTCAAGCAACTGAAAATCAAATAAGATAAAAAGAAGAGAATATGCAATGAATTCCAAAAACATCTGTGAAGATCAGTATTAATTAGATGAGCGGGGCTTTTAACTTTTTGCTTCTGAACAGTTTTGGCATCTCAATCTCTCCTTTGAAATCCAGAATGGTTGGCTTCTTTAGGAACTCAGAGTCCAGATAGTGTTAATGATTCTCCTAGTGAAGTATGATGATTCTTGAACATAGCTATTTATTGAGTCTTGGCTGTGGCCCAAAGCACTCTGTCTTCCAGTATTACCACCGGATACATACATGCCACAGACACATAATTGGGTGAACCTTTTCAGATTGTGACTCAGCTTTGCTAAAGTCCCCAATTAGAGGTGTCCAGGGTTCTTAAGCACACTCTTATTTACCTTGGATCACAACTCTTATTCTTTCTTTTTCTTTCTCTTTTTTTTTTTTTTTTTTTTTTTTTGAATAGCTTTTTCTTGCTTCAAGAATCATTTTATTGATTTTTCAGATCCTCAATAACATGTCTCCTTTTTCATCATTCTTTCAAGAGCCAACATTCATGAACCACAAATTCAAGATACATATGCACTGTTTAAGCATACATTCAAAGAACAAAAATATTGCCACCACATCATCATAATTAAACTATTATAAAATTCAAAATTCATGCAATTCTTCCTTTTTCAATTAAGCACATTTTTATTCAAGAAAGGTGATGGATTCATAGGACATTCATAACTTTAAGGCATAGACACTAAGACACTAATGATCATAAGACACAAGCATGGATAGCATAAAGCATAGAATTCGAAAAACAGAGAGATAAAGAACAAGGAAATCAAGGAATGGGTCCACCTTAGTGATGGCGGCTCTTCCTTGCTTTTGAAGGTCCTATGGAGTGCTTGAGCTCCTCAATGTCTCTTCCTTGTCTTTGTTGTTCCTCCCTCATGATTCTTTGATCTTCTCTAATCTCATGAAGGATAATGGAGTGCTCTTGATGCTCCACCCTTAGTTGTCCCATGTTGGAACTCAATTCTCCTAGGGAGGTGTTCAGTTGCTCCCAATAGTGGTGTGGAGGAAAGTGCATCCCTTGAGGTGTCTCAGGGATCTCATGATGAGAGGGCTCCCTTGTGTACTCCATCCTTTGTTTAGTGATGGGCTTGTCCTCATCAATGGGGGTGTCTCCCTCTATGTCAACTCCAACTGAATAACAGAGGTGACAAATGAGATGAGGAAAGGCTAACCTTGCCACAGTGGAGGTCTTGTCCGCCACTTTATAGAGTTCTTGAGCTATAACCTCATGAACCTCTATTTCTTCTCCAATCATGATACTATGGATCATGATGGCCCGGTCTATGGTCACTTCGGACCGGTTGCTAGTGGGAATGATTGAGCGTTGTATGAACTCTAACCATCCTCTAGCCACGGGCTTGAGGTCATGCCTTCTTAATTGAACCGGCTTTCCTCTTGAGTCTTGCCTCCATTGTGCGCCCTCTTCACATATGACTGTGAGGACTTGGTCCAACCTTTGATCAAAGTTGACCCTTCTAGTGTAAGGATGCTCATCTCCTTGCATCATGGGCAAGTTGAACGCCATCCTCACACTCTCCGGACTGAAATCCAAGTATTTCCCCCGAACCATAGTGAGATAATTCTTTGGATTCGGGTTCACACTTTGGTCATGGTTCTTTGTGATCCATGCATTGGCATAGAACTCTTGAACCATCAAGATTCCGACTTGTTGAATGGGGTTGGTAAGTACTTCCCAACCTCTTCTTCGGATCTCATGGCGGATCTCCGGATATTCACCCTTTTTGAGTGAAAAAGGGACTTCGGGGATCACCTTTTTCAAGGCCACAACTTCATAGAAGTGGTCTTGATGCACCTTTGAGAGGAATCTATCCATCTCCCATGACTCGGAGGTGGAAGCCTTTGCCTTCCCTTTCCTCTTTTTAGAGGTTTCTCCGGCCTTGGATGCCATAATGGTTATGGAAAAACGAAAAAGCAACGCTTTTACCACACCAAACTTAAAATGTTTGCTCGTCCTCGAGCAAAAGAAGAAAGAAGGGGGTAGAAGAAGAAGAAATGAGGAAGAGGGAGATGGAGGTGTATTCGGCCAAAGGGGTAGAGAAGTGGTGTTTAGGTTGTTGGAAATGAAGGGTGTAAAGAGGGGTTTATATAGGAGAGAGGGGGATGAAAGTTCGGTCATTTGAGGGTGGGTTTGGGAGGGAAAGTGGTTTGAATTTGAAGTGTGAGGTTGGTGGGGTTTTATGAAGGATGGATGTGAGTGGTGAAGAGAAAGATGGGATTTGATAGGTGTTGAGGTGATTGGTGAATGGGGGAAGAAGAGAGAGAGTGATGGTAGGGTCCTGTGGGGTCCACAGATCCTGTAGTAGGGTCCTGTGGGGTCCACAGATCCTGTAGTGTCAAGGAAAAGGCATCCCTGCACCAATTGGCACCAAAATCCACGTTTTGGGCCAATTCTGGCGTTAAACGCCGGGCTGGTGCCCATTCCTGGCGTTTAACGCCAGGTTTTATACCTTTACTGGCGTTTAACGCCAGTTTGGTGCCCCTTTCTGGCGTTAAACGCCCAGAAAGGTGCCAGACTGGGCGTTAAACGCCCATCTGCTAGGCTGACTGGCGTTTGAACGCCAGCAGCTTCTTCCTCCAGGGTGTGCTGTTTTTCTTCCTGTTTTTCATTCTGTTTTTGCTTTTTTCATTATTTTTATGACTTCTTATGATCATCAACCTACAAAAAAGATAAAATAACAAAAGAAAATAATTAATTATAAAACATTGGGTTGCCTCCCAACAAGCGCTTCTTTACTGTCACTAGCTTGACAGAGGTCTCTCATGGAGCCTCAGAAATGCTCAGAACCTTGTTGGAACCTCCCAACACCAAACTTAGAGTTTGAATGTGGGGTTTCAACACCAAACTTAGAGTTTGATTGTGGCCTCCCAACACCAAACTTAGAGTTTGACTGTGGGGGCTCTGTTTGGCTCTGTTTTGAGAGAAGCTCTTCATGCTTCTTCTCCATGATGATAGAGGGATATCCTTGGGCCTTAAACACCATGGATTCTTCATTCACTTGAATGATCAACTCTCCTCCATCAACATCAATCACAGCCTTTGCTGTGGCTAGGAATGGTCTGCCAAGGATGATGGATTCATCCATGCACTTCCCAGTCTCTAGGACTATGAAATCAGTAGGGATGTAATGGTCTTCAACCTTAACCAGAACATCCTCTACAAGTCCATAGGCTTGTTTTCTTGAGTTGTCTGCCATCTCTAGTGAGATTTTTGCAGCTTGCACCTCAAAGATCCCTAATTTCTCCATTACAGAGAGGGGCATGAGGTTCACACTTGACCCTAAGTCACACAAGGCCTTCTTGAAGGTCATGGTGCCTATGGTACAAGGTATAGAAAACTTCCCAGGATCCTGCCTCTTTTGAGGCAGTTTCTGCCTAGACAAGTTATCCAGTTCTTTGGTGAGCAAGGGAGGTTCATCTTCCCAAGTCTCATTTCCAAATAACTTGTCATTTAGCTCCATGATTGCTCCAAGGTATTTAGCAACTTGCTCTTCAGTGACATACTCATCCTCTTCAGAGGAAGAATACTCATCAGAGCTCATGAAAGGCAGTAGTAAGTCCAAGGGAATCTCTATGGTCTCAGTTTGAGCCTCAGATTCCCAAGGTTCCTCATTGGGGAACTCACTGGAGGCCAGTGCACGCCCATTGAGGTCTTCCTTAGTGGCGTTCACTGCCTCTTCTTCCTCCCAGAATTCGGCCATATTGATGGCTTTGCACTCTCCTTTTGGATTTTCTTCAGTGTTACTTGGGAGAGTGCTTGGAGGAAGTTCAGTAATTTTCTTGCTCAGCTGACCCACTTGTCCTTCCAAGTTTCTAATGGAGGATCTTGTTTCATTCATGAAACTTTGAGTGGTCTTTATTAGATCAGAGACCATGGTTGCTAAGTCAGAATTATTCTGCTTAGAACTCTCTGTCTGTTGCTGAGAAGATGATGGAAAAGGCTTGCTATTGCTAAGCCTGTTTCTTCCACCATTATTATTGAAACCTTGTTGAGGTCTCTCTTGATTCTTCCATGAGAGGTTTGGGTGATTTCTCCATGAAGAATTATAGGTATTACCATAGGGTTCTCCTAGGTAATTCACCTCTTCCATGGAAGGGTTCTCAGGATCATAGGCTTCTTCCTCAGATGAAGCATCCTTAGTACTGTTTGGTGCATTTTGCATTCCAGACAGACTTTGAGAAATCAAATTGACTTGTTGAGTCAATATTTTGTTCTGAGCCAATATGGCATTCAGAGCATCAATCTCAAGAACTCCTTTCTTCTGACCAGTCCCATTGTTCACAGGATTCCTTTCAGAAGTGTACATGAATTGGTTATTTGCAACCATTTCAATCAGTTCTTGAGCTTCTGCAGGTGTCTTCTTCAAATGAAGAGATCCTCCTGCAGAGCTATCCAAAGACATCTTGGATAGTTCAGAGAGACCATCATAGAAAATACCTATGATGCTCCATTCAGAAAGCATGTCTGAAGGACATCTCCTGATTAATTGTTTGTATCTTTCCCAAGCTTCATAGAGGGATTCTCCATCCTTTTGTCTAAAGGTTTGGACTTCCACTCTAAGCTTACTCCATCTTTGTGGTGGAAAGAATTTTGCCAAGAAGGCATTGACTAGCTTTTCCCAAGAGTCCAGGCTTTCTTTAGGTTGAGAATCCAACCATATTCTAGCCCTGTCTCTTACAGCAAAAGGGAATAGCATCAGCCTATAGACCTCAGGGTTAACCCCATTAGTCTTGACTGTGTCACAGATTTGCAAGAACTCAGCTAAAAACTGATGAGGATCTTCCATTGGAAGTCCATGGAACTTGCAATTCTGTTGCATTAGAGAAACTAATTGAGGCTTTAGCTCAAAGTTGTTTGCTCCAATGGCAGGGATAGAGATGCTTCTCCCATAGAAATCAGGAGTAGGTGCAGTAAAGTCACCAAGCACCTTCCTTGCATTGTTGGCATTGTTGTTGTTTTCGGCTGCCATGTCTTCTCCCTTGAAGAATTCGGTCAAGCCCTCTAAAGAGAGTTGTGCTTTGGCTTCTCTTAGCTTTCTCTTCAAGGTCCTTTCAGGTTCAGGATCAGCTTCAACAAGAATGCCTTTGTCTCTGCTTCTGCTCATAAGAAATAGAAAAAGAAGAAGAGAATGTGGAATCCTCTATGTCACAGTATAGAGATTCCTTGAAATGTCAGAGGAAAAGAGAAATAGTAAGAAGAAGGAGAAGGAGAATTCGAATTTTAATAGATAAAATTCGAATTGTGCATTTAGAAGGAGTAGTACTCCATAAATAGAAGGATGTGGGAAGGAGGGAAGAGAATTTTCGAAAATTCAATTAAAAAAATTTGAAAACATTTTGAAAAATGTTAATTGATTTTCGAAAATCAAAGTGGAAAAGAGATAAAGTGATTTTTGAAAAAGATTTTGAAATTAGAAATTAAAAAGATTTGATTGAGAACTATTTTGAAAAAGATGTGGTTAAAAAGATTTAATTGAAAAGTTATGGGTTTAAAAGATGTGATTGAGAAGATATGATTTGAAAACATTTTTAAAAGATATGATTTGAAAACAATTTGAAAAGATATGATTTTGAAAATTGATGACTTGCCTAACAAGAAAAGATATGATTGAAACATTTAAACCTCTCTCAACAGAAAAGGCAACAATCTTGTGATGTTCAATCAAATCATTAATTGTTGGTAAGTATCTTTTTAAAAGGAAAGAAATTGAATTTGAAAACATTTGATTGAAAAGATTTGATTTGAAAAAGATTTGATTTGAAAAACTAAGAAAAATTGATTTTGAAAACAAAATCTTCCCCCTGGCACCATCCTGGCGTTAAACGCCCAGAATGGTATACATTCTGGCGTTTAACGCCCAAAATGCACCCCTTTTGGGCGTTAAACGCCCAACCAGGTGCCCTGGCTGGCGTTTAAACGCCAGTCTGCCTTCTTCACTGGGCATTTTTGAATGCTCAGCTTTTTCTGTATAATTCCTCTGCAGTTGGTTCTGAATCTTCAATTCCTTGTATCATTGACTTGAAAAGACTCAAATTAAAAATATTTTTTGGATTTTTCTATTAATCAAAATGCAACAAGAATCAAATAACAATGCATGCAAGACACCAAACTTAGCAGTTTGTGCACTACTGACACTAACAATATGAGAATGCATATGAGACACACAAAATACTTCAAGTCAATAGAATTCAAAGATCAAAACAAGAAATATATGCATGAATTCGAAAATTATAACAAAAACATGCATTTGACACTAAACTTAAGATGAGACTCTAGACTCAAACAAGAAACATAAAATCTTTTTGGTCTTTTTATGGTTTTATAAAATTTTTTTTTTGTGTTTTTCGAAAATTAAGTGGAAAAAGGCATCAAAATTCTTAATGAGAATTCCAGGAATCAGTGCAATGCTAGTCTAAGACTCCGGTCCAGGAATTAGACATGGCTTCACAGCCAGCCAAGCTTCCAAGGAAAGCTTCGGTCCAAAACACTAGACATGACCAAAGGTCAGCCAAATCTTAGCAAATCACTGCTCCAAGAGCAAGATTGATACGAAATCAACAAGCTCTTGTGGTGATAAGTTGAAACCTCGGTCCAATCAGATTAGACATGGCTTCTCAGCCAGCCAGATTTCAACAAATCATCATGAAACTCTAGAATTCACCTTCAAGAATTTCGAAAAAAAAATACCTAATCTAAGCAACAAGATGAACCGTCAGTTGTCCAGCCTAAACAATCCCGGGCAATAACACCAAGAACTTGATGTTGTTGCCGGATCTTGGCATCTGATGTTACCACAAGCTTGCTCAAAACATGAACAATCCCCGGCAACGGCGCCAAAAACTTGGTGCACGAAATTGTGAACAATACTTTTTTCACAACTCAAATAATCCCCGGTAATGGCTCCAAGAACTTGGTGCGCCTAATACCATGGCATTACACAACTTCGCACAACTAACCAGCAAGTGTACTGGGTCGTCCAAGTAATAAAACCTTACGTGAGTAAGGGTCGATCCCACGGAGATTGTTAGTATTGAAGCAAGCTATGGTCATCTTGTAAATCTTAGTCAGGCAGACTCAAATGTATATGATGATGATGAACGAAAATAACAGAAGAGGTAAAGATAGAGATACTTATGTATATCATTGGTGTATGAGCTTCAGACAAGTGTATGAAGATGCCTTCCCTTCCGTCTCTCTGCTTTCCTACAGTCTTCATCCAATCCTTCTTACTCCTTTCCATGGCAAACTTGTGTAGGGTCTCACTGTTGTCAGCAGCTACCTCCCATCCGCGCAGTGAAAGCTAATGCAGAGCACTCTGTCACAGTGCCGCCAATCACCGGTTTGGTTCCCTCCCCTACCGGAATAGAATCACTCTTTTGCGTCTGTCACTAACGCCCAGTAGGTTACAGGTTTGAAGCACGTCACAGTCATTCAGTCATTGAATCCTACTCAGAACACCACAGACAAGGTTAGACCTTCCGGATTCTCTTGAATGCCGCCATCAGTTCTTGCCTATACCACGAAGACTCTGATCTCATGGAATGGCTGGCTCGTTTGTCAGACGAGCACTCGGTTGTCAGGCGATCAACCATGCATCATGCAATCAGAAATCCAAGAGATATTCACTAAAGCCTTGAATGCTTGTAGAACAAGAATGGTTGTCAGTCATCTTGTTCATAGGTTGAAGAACAAGTGATATCTTAGATAAAGAACAAGCGGAGTTGAATGGAAGAACAATAGTAATTGCATTAATACTCGAGGTACAGCAGAGCTCCACACCCTTAATCTATGGTGTGTAGAAACTCCACCGTTGAAAATACATAAGAACAAAGGTTAGGCATGGCCGAATGGCCAGCCTCCCAAAGGTCTAAGATAGCATAAAACAAAGATAGCTACTCAGATGTCGTCTCTCCAGACTCTCTCATACAATAGTAAAAGGTCCTACTTATAGAAAACTATTACATAGATGAGTAAATGACATAAAAATCCACTTCCGGGCCCACTTGGTGTGTGCTTGGGCTGAGCAATCAAGGAAATTCGTGTAGAGACGTTTTCTGGAGTTAAACGCCAGCTCCCATGCCAGTTTGGGCGTTTAACTCCAACTTTTAATCCTGTTCCGGCGTTTAACGCTGGAATTTCTGAGGCCGGATTGCTTCGCGGGTTTGGGCCATCAAATCTTGGATAAAGTATGGACTATTATATATTGCTGGAAAGCCCTGGATGTCTACTTTCCAACGCCGTTGAGAGCGCGCCAATTGGGCTTCTGTAGCTCCAAAAAATCCACTTCGAGTGCAGGGAGGTCAGAATCCAACAGCATCTGCAGTCCTTTTTGGTCTCTGAATCAGATTTTTGCTCAAGTCCCTCAATTTCAGCCAGAAAATACCTGAAATCACAGAAAAACACACAAACTCATAGTAAAGTCCAGAAAAGTGAATTTTAAATAAAAACTAATAAAAATATACTGAAATCTAACTAAAAGATATCAAAAACATACTAAAAACAATGCCAAAAAGTATACAAATTATCCGCTCATCACTTCCCGACTTCCATTGAGAGGGAGCGTCCCTTCTTCCATGCCTACGAATACTTTTTCAGCCAGTTGAATGTTACTTTTCCTTTTACTACTTTTGAAACAGACCTGTTGTGGTCGTGTAATATTGCTCCATCCCAGCTTCATCTCAATTCCTGGGGTTTTATTAAAATTTTTCAACTTCTCTGCCGTGAACTAGATGTAACACCTTCCCAGACTTTGTTTCTTTACCTGTTTGTTTCTGCCAAGCCTGGCGGTACTTCAAAAAAGAAGGCTTCCTGGGTTTCCTTCAGGTCCACCCAGGGCCACAAAGTTTTTGCTATGTATGATGAGTCCTTTAAGGATTTCAAGAATTACTTCTTTAAGGTCCATGCTGTCGAGGGGGCCCGCCCCTTTTTTCTTGACAAAAATGATGAGCCTTCTTTCCCTCTAGAGTGGCAGAGGGATGTGAGAGTGTCTCGTTATACTTGGGAGATGCTTGACGATGTTGAGCATGCTTTCGTTGTTGTTCTTGAGGATCTATGGGGAAAACCGCCCCATCTTGATACAAAAAGTTTTTTGAATGACCCATCCTTAGTTCGAACTGTTTTGGGTATTTATCTGACTTGTTTCTGTACTTATTTCCTTTTTCTTCCTCTTTTGTAGCTCTTTGTCGTGACTGTTTTGTGTTTTGTAGGGATGTCAAAGAATAACGACTCTATGAAGGCCTTTAAAAGGGCAAAGAAGGCAACTGCTGCTCTGAACATTTCGGCCAAGGTGGCCGACGATGGATCTTCACAGGTCCCCCTGAAGCCCCCGGTGCCGAGTTCCCTTGGGCCGAGGAAAGTGATTCCTACTCCCCAATTTCATCAGGTCGATCCTCCTCAAACTTCTGCTGCTGCTTCTGGTGCCCCTCATTTGAAAAAGCAAAAAACATCCGAACCCTTTAACTTGGATGCTCCAGACTTTGACGCCATTGAATTTGTAGACCAGCAAATTGCCCCCTATGGTGGGCTTTCCATGGACGACGTGTCTCTGTTAAAGCATTTGTATTTTATTACCCAAAATAGTGTAAAGATGGCCCATATGGGTGCGGCTATTTTTCGAACAATTCAGGGGATTCCGGTTCATGCTACCAAATGTTTTTTGGAGGAGGCCAAGTCAGAGTTTGATCGAATCAAGGGTCTGAAGGAGGAGTTGGAGGTGAAGTTGGCCAAGGTGGAGAAGGAACTGGAGGGTGAGAAGGCCAGCTCTATTGCCCTTGCTGCTTCTCTGAAGCTGGCCGAAGACATGGCTTTGAAACATAAGGATAGCTATGTCTCGGCTTATAGGGAATTGATGCATCTTCGGGAGGAGTTGGAAATAGCTCAGGTTAATTATGGTGAGCTTCAGGGTCACCTTGTGGGTAGTGTAACTGCTGCCTCCGAGAACCTGATGGAGCAGTTTCGGGTTGTTGCTCCTGATGCCGATTTGACTCTTATCAGCCTGGATAATGTCGTGAGGGATGGTAAGATTGTCCCTAATGACCAAGATGATGAAGAGACTGATCCTCCCCCAGTGTCTTCTCTTAAGGTGTCAACCTCCTCTGTTCCTCCCGTTACATCTGATCCAGATTGCCAGATTCTGAACTGGGATGATGGAACCGTGGATGCTGTGCCCCTTCAGACTTGTCCTCCTTCTCCTCATACTGATGCTACCGGGAAAGCTCCCGATCTTTAGCTGATCTTTTTATGGATATTTGTGTACATAGCCCGGTTTGTGGGCTTTTGAACTTTGTTTTATTTGTTCTTCTGGATACTTCTAGTTATCTGTCTTGCAACTCTTTTTGAAAAACAAAAGTAGCTTCCGAGGTTTGGTTTTGTGGTGACCTCTTGAAGCTTTTATCGTACTATGCATGATATCTGTTGAATTTTTGCTGTCTGGCCTCTTTAGGTTGTTTGCTTTTGCTTATCGTTTGTAACTTGGATCCTTTTGAGGCCTGTGCCTGTGGGGGGTCCGACTTGTTTCTTGGTTTCCTCGCTCTTGTTTGTATTTTAGCACCTTTATGACCGATTTCTTTATGTTGGTCCCCCTCAAAAGCTTATTTTTGTGATCCCCTTTTCTGAGCCTTTACTTGGTCTTTTTTAGGGATTATGCTGATAACTTTTAGTGGTAGGAGTCTGACTTGGTTACGTCGGTCTTCTTTAAGTTATTTTTTGTAGTCATCTTTCTTGGATCTTTGCCAAATCTCTTTCAGGGACTACTTAGATAACGTTTTTAGTGGTAGGAGTCCGACTTGGTTATGTCGGTCTCCTTTAAGTTATTTTTTGTAGTCCTCTTTCTTGGATCTTTGTCAGATCTCTTTCAGGGACTACTTGGATAACTTTTTAGTGGAAGGAGTCCGACTTGGTTATATCGGTCTCCTTTAAGTTATTTTTTGTAGTCCTCTTTCTTGGATCTTTGTCAGATCTCTTTCAGGGACTACTTGGATAACTTTTTAGTGGTAGGAGTCCGACTTGGTTATATCGGTCTCCTTTAAGTTATTTTTTGTAGTCCTCTTTCTTGGATCTTTGTCAGATCTCTTTCAGGGACTACTTGGATAACTTTTTAATTTTGGGCTGACTTTGTTATGTCAGGCCCTTCTAAGTTAAAGTAATCCTCTTTAATAGGGTTGGCCAGACCTCTTTCCAGGGTTTACTTATAACTTGGGTTGACTTGGTTCGACTTCTGAACGTCGGCCAGTCTTTATGTTATTATATTAGCTATCCGTAAGACCTCGTCAGGTTCTTTTTTGGATTGCTTTCGATAACTTCTTACATTATTCTGTGTTCATCTTTGCCGATTTGTAGAAAATGGTTAGCGTCTTTAGATCGTCCTTTGGGTGAATCGCGTTTTCACCTTTATCGGACGATTGTCTTTATCGTGGTCGCGCAGTGAATTTCTTTTTCACTTTCTGCTGACCTGTTGCTTTATAATCGGACAATGAATACTTCAGACTAATGCGTCTTGGAATCTTTGTAGAATATCTAAATAAACTTTATTCAAAAAATGCAAATATATACATGTGGGAATTTCCTTGTTCCTAGGTCTCGACATGGTGCCTCATTAAAAAACTTTTTCAGGAAAAAGAGCGTATCCATTTAGTGAGATCCTTTACCTTTTCTAACTGTAGTACCTTCTTAGGTTGCAGGCGTGCCATGATCGAGGAAGCTCTCGTCCATCAAGCTCGGACAGTCTGTAGTAGCCCTTCCCCAGTACTTCAATGACTCGGTAAGGTCCTTTCCAGTTAGCTGCCAACTTTCCTTCTCCGGGTCGAGTTGTTCCAATGTCATTTCTGATTAGGATGAGATCATTTTCTGCAAAACTTCTCGGCACTACCTTTTGATTATATCTGGAACCCATTCGTTGTTTTAGAGCTTCTTCCCTGATCCGAGCTCTTTCTTGGATTTCGAGTAACAAGTCGAGCTCTTCTCTCTGAAGTTGGGAGTTTGCTTGTTCATTGTAGTGGATTACTCGGGGAGATCCTTCTTCGATTTCTATTGGAATCATTGCCTCCACTCCGTATGCTAGTCGGAATGGTGATTCATTTGTAGTAGAATGGGGTGTTGTTCGATATGCCCATAGAACTTGTGGAAGTTCCTCGGCCCAAGCTCCATTTGCTTCTTGTAGCCTCCGCTTTAATCCGGCCAATATGACTTTGTTGGCCGCTTCGGCTTGTCCATTGGCTTGGGGATGTTCGACGGAGGTGAACTGGTGTTTTATGTTCAAGTCGGCCACCAGTTTTCTGAAGCCTGCCTCTGTAAATTGGGTACCGTTGTCCGTGGTGATGGAGTGTGGTACCCCGAACCTCGTAATAATGTTCCTATATAGGAATTTTCGACTTCTTTGAGCGGTGGCGTTGGCCAGGGGTTCTGCCTCGATCCATTTCGTGAAATAGTCTACTCCTACTATGAGAAATTTTACTTGTCCCGATCCCTGTGGGAAGGGCCCGAGTAGGTCGAGTCCCCATTTCGCAAATGGCCAGGGTGAGGTAATGCTGATGAGCTTTTCTGGTGGGGCAATGTGAAAGTTGGCATGCTTCTGGCATGGTGGACATGTCTTTACAAATTCTGTAGCCTCCTTTTGTAGAGTTGGCCAATAGAATCCCGCCCAGAGTACCTTTTTGGTGAGAGCTTGCGCTCCGAGATGATTTCCACAAATGCCACTGTGTACTTCCTCCAAGACTTCCTTTGTGTTGGAAGTTGGTACGCATTTTAGTAAAGGTGTTGATATCCCTCTTTTGTACAGCGTGTTGTTTATGATAGTGTAGTACTGTGCCTCCCTTTTCAGCCTCTTTGCCTCCTTTTCATCTGTAGGGAGTTCTTCTGTTTTGAGGTAGTTTATTATGGGGGTCATCCATCCTTGATCCTGACCTATTATGGCTAGGATTCTTTCTTCTTCCACTATTGACGGGTTATGTAATACCTCCTGGATGAGGCTTCTGTTGTTGCCCCCTGGTTTGGTGCTGGCTAATTTTGAAAGGGTGTCAGCTCGGGCATTTTTCTCACGAGGTATGTGGTGGATCTTATATTCCCCGAGTTGTCTGAGCTGTTCTTTGGTTTTATCCAAATACTTTTTCATGGTCAGATCTTTGGCTTGGTAGTTTCCTGTTATTTGTGAGGTGATGACTTGTGAGTCACTGTAGATGTTGAGCTTCTGAGCTCCAACCTCCCTAGCCAGCTTCTGACCAGCTAATAGTGCTTCGTACTCTGCCTGGTTGTTTGAGGCCGGGAATCCGAATTTAAGGGAGAGCTCCAGTTGAGTTCCTTGGTTGTTCTCAACTATCACACCTTCACCGCTTCCTGTTTTATTCGAGGATCCGTCTACGTATATGTTCCATTCTATGGGGATTTTCGGGACGTCTGTAAATTCTGCGATAAAGTCGGCCAGGTGTTGCGATTTGATTGCTGTACGTACCTCGTATTGGAGGTCAAATTCGGACAACTCGATTGCCCATTGTAGGATTCTTCCTGCTAGATCTATTTTCTGTAATATTCCTTTTATGGGTTGGTTGGTTCGAACTTTAATGGTATGCGCTTGGAAATATGGGCGAAGCCGCCGGGATGTGAGGATCAGATCGTAGGCAAACTTTTCTATTTTCTGGTAGTTCAGCTCGGATCCCTGTAGTGCTTTGCTAATGAAGTAGACGGGTTTTTGCCCGTGTTTGTCTTCTCTGACTAGTGCTGAGGCTATTGCCCGGCTCCCTACTGCGAGATATAATATGAGCGGTTCTCCTTCTCGTGGCCGAGATAGGATAGGTGGCCGTCCTAAGAACTCCTTGAAGTCTAGGAAGGCTTGCTCACATTCTGTCATCCATTCGAACTGTTTTCCTTTTCTTAAGGTAACATAGAAGGGAAGAGATCTTATCGCAGCTCCTGCTAAGAATCGAGATAGAGCGGCTAACCTCCCGTTGAGTTGTTGTACCTCTTTGATACAGGTTGGGCTCTTCATGTTGAGCATGGCTCGACATTTGTCTGGATTTGCTTCAATCCCCCTTTGTGTGATCATGAAACCCAAGAATTTGCCGGCTTCTACTGCGAAGGTGCATTTTGCGGGATTGAGCCGCATGTTTTGTTTCCTGATAGTAGAAAACACTTGAGTCTGGTCGGATAACAATGTATCTTCGCTTTGTGTCTTTATCAACATATCGTCTACATAAACTTCCATGATTTTTCCGATGTGATCTGAGAAAACTTTATTCATTATCCTTTGATAAGTAGCTCCTGCGTTCTTGAGACCAAAAGGCATCACGATGTAGCAGTAGTTTGCTTTCGGTGTTAGGAACGAGGTTTTTTCTTGATCCGGTGGAAACATGGGGATTTGGTTGTACCCTGAATATGCGTCCATGAATGAGAGATTCTTATATCATGATGAAGCGTCCACTAGAGCGTCGATACTTGGGAGTGGGTAGGGGTCTTTTGGGCAGGCTTTGTTGAGGTCGGTGTAGTCGGTGCACATTCGCCACTTCCCATTTGACTTTTTCACTAAGACGACATTTGCTAGCCATAGTGGATATTTGACTTCCCTTATGAACCCGGCCTCAAGTAGCGCTTGTACTTGCTCTTCTATAGCCTGAGCTCGTTCTGGTCCAAGTTTTCTTCGTCTTTGTTGTACCGGCCGGGATCCCGGATAGACTGCCAATTTGTGGCTCATTAGTTCGGGATCAATACCTGGCATGTCGGCAGCTTTCCATGCGAAGAGATCAACATTATCTCGTAGGAACCGTATTAGTGATTCCTTTATGTCTCCTTTCAGGATCGTGCCAATGTTAGTTATTTTATCCGAGGTGTCTCCGATCTGGATTCTTTCTACTTCTCCTTCGGGTTGTGGTCGGAATTCTGCTCGCCTCTGGACTCCACCGAGCTCGATTGTGTGGAACTCTCCTCTTTCACCTCGGAGGTTTAGGCTTTCGTTATAACAACGACGTGCCATTTTTTGATCTGCCTTTATTGTAGCTATCCCTTCTGCAGTTGGGAATTTCATACATAGATGTGGGGTTGAAACTATTGCGCCGAGTTGATTTAACGTTGTTCGACCTATTAAGGCATTGTAGGCTGAGCTTATGTCAACTACGATGTAGTTTATCTTGAGTGTTCTGGATTGGTTTCCCTTTCCGAAGGTTGTATGCAGCGATACGTATCCCAACGGTTGAACTGGGGCATCTCCTAGTCCGAACAGGCTGTTCGGGTATGCTCTTAGCTCTTTTTCTTCTAGACCGAGTTTGTTGAAGGCACTTTTGAATAGGATGTCGGCAGAGCTTCCCTGGTCAATTAATGTACGGTGAAGGTTGGCGTTTGCCAATATGATCGTAATGACCATGGGGTCGTCGTGTCCCGAGATGATTCTGGATGCGTCTTCCTTGGTAAACGTGATTGCTGGGATGTCTGGGGCTTCCTTTTTTCCTTCAACGTGGTATACTTCTTTGAGGTGTCGCTTTCGGGATGATTTGGAGATTCCTCCTCCAGCAAATCCGCCGTGTATTATGTGAACGTGTCTTTCCGGTGTGCAAGGTGATCGTTCAGATCGTCCAACATCCTCATCCCGTCTTCTTTTTCTTGGTTCGTCATCCCGATTGGCCAAAAACTGATCTAGCTTTCCTTCTCTTACTAGTTTTTCTATGACGTTTTTCAAGTCGAAGCATTCGTTGATGGAGTGCACTCGAAGTCGGTGATACTCACAGTATTCGTTCCGATTTCCTCCTCCTCTTTTGCCTTTAACTGGCCGAGCTGGAGGGATTTTCTCTGTATGGCAGACTTCTTTGTAAACATCTACCAAGGATACCCTAAGAGGAGTATAGTTATGATATTTCTTGATTTTCTCTCCGGAGCGATCTTCCTTTTTCTTGGATTCTTTATCTCGGTGGGTAGAGCCGAACCTTGAAGCTTCAACAAGTCGAGAGTTTTCCTCCATGTTGATGTATTTTTGTGCCCGTTCTTGTACTTCGTCTAAGGACGTAGGATATCTCTTTGATATAGATTGACTAAATGGTCCTTCTCGTAGGCCATTTATGAGGCCCATAATGGCAGCCTCTGTTGGTAGACTTTGTATATCCATGCATGTTTTGTTGAATCTTTCCATGTAGTTGCGAAGGCTCTCCCGATCTCTTTGCTTGATCCCTAGTAGGCTAGGTGCGTGTTTGGCTTTGTCCTTTTGTATGGAGAATTGGGCCAGGAACTTCTTGGCCAGATCGTCGAAACTCGAGATGGATTTTGGAGGTAAGTTGTCAAACCATTTAATGGCTGTCTTGGTGAGAGTTGTTGGAAAGGCTTTGCAGCGGACTGCATCTGAGGCATCTGTGAGGTACATTCTACTTCTGAAGTTGCTGAGATGATGGTTGGGGTCCGAGGTGCCGTCATATAGAGTCATATCCGGAAGCTTGAAATCTTTTGGAATTTTGGTCTTCATAATTTCTTTGGTGAATGGGTCTTGATCTTTCTGAGAGCTATCTTCTGCGGATGATCGAGTAGCTTTAGTTTTAAGATCGGCTTCAAGTTTTACAATCTTATCTTCTAGTTCTCTGCGTCGCCTTATCTCCCGGCGTAGATCTTCTTCCTTTTCACGTTGATGTTGGGCTTCTTTTTCGAGTTGCTCCAATCGATTTTGAAGTGCTTCTATGATTCCTGGATTTGATAAATTTTTGTCTCCATTGGTTTCTGGAGTATCTTTGAGTATTGTGTCTGCGTTTTTATGCGGCTTTCTATCTTCCAGACCTAAATCGTGGTCGTTGTCGTGGTCATCTGCCATGTTTAATGGGATGACTTCCAGGTTCCCCGGCAACGGCGCTAATGTTCCGAGGGTTACCTGAAACTGTAGGTCGATCTCGGACGAGATCTTCTGTGCTGGTCGGAGTCGACGTGTCCGGCAGGTGTACTGCGGCCGGAGCTGGTGTGTCTGACTTGTTGGACTTGGTGGTGGTGCTGATCCTTCGTCCCCGGAGGGTGGGGGTACCTGCAAGGGACTCCGATGCTTAAGTTAGCAAGGGTATTAAGCAGGTATTAAGTAGAATCAGAGTATGAGTTATACCTAGGTGCTCCAGTGTATTTATAACGGTGAGATGTGGCCTTCTGCAGATAAGATAAGTTAGTTATCTTATCTTATCTTATCTTATCTTTAAGTGAAGTCATCTTTAAGGGAACCGCCCTTATCCCTATGGGCTTGGGCTGCCCTTGGATTTGGGGCGCGTTCCTCTATTTGGGCCCTTTATTTGGGCTTTCCTGTGACTTGGCCGAGCTCTTTGAGGAGAGGTCGGGTTGTCCTGACCTGAAGAGGTCGGTCGCTTTGTCTGTCGAACATCCCGGGTCGGACAGCTTGACCCAGGGTATGAACAGGATCCAAAGGAATCTAAGGCTCATATAGAGACCATAGAGATTCCATTAAATCTCCTTCTGCCATTCATGAGCTCTGAAGACTATTCTTTCTCTGAAGAGGATGAAGATGTGACTGCAGAGCAAGTTGCTCAATATTTAGGAGCTATCATGAAGCTGAATGCCAAGTTGTTTGGTAATGAGACTTGGAAAAGTGAACCTCCCTTGTTCATTAATGAACTAGATACCTGGATTCAGCAAATTCTACCTCAAAAGAGACAAGATCCTGGCAAGTTCTTAATACCTTGTATCATAGGCACCATGACCTTTGAAAAAGCTCTGTGTGATCTGGGGTCAGGGATAAATCTTATGCCACTCTCTGCAATGGAGAAGCTGGGGATCATTGAGGTACAACCTGCCTTGTTCTCATTACAATTGGCAGTCAAGTCATTGAGACAAGCTTATGGAATAGTAGAGGACGTGTTAGTAAAGGTTGAAGGCCTTTACATCCCTGCTGATTTCATAATCTTAGACACTAGGAACGAAGAGGATGAATGCATCATCCTTGGAAGACCTTTCCTAGCCACAGCAGGAGCTGTGATAGATGTCAACAGAGGTGAATTAGTCCTTCAATTGAATGGGGACTACCTTATGTTTAAGGCACATGGCCATCCCTCTGTGACAAAAGAGAGTAAGCATGAAGAGCTTCTCTCAGTTCAGAGTCAAGAAGAGCCCCCACAGTCAAACTCTAAGTTTGGTGTTGGGAGGCCCAACCAAACTCTAAGTTTGGTGTTAAGACCCCATATCCAAACTCTAAGTTTGGTGTTTGGACTATACAACATTGACCTGATCACCTTTGTGGCTCCATGAGAGCCGACTGTCAAGCTAATGACATTAAAAGAGCGCTTGTTGGGAGGCAACCCAATTTTTATTTATCTAATTTTTATTTTATTTTTATTTTGTGTTTTATTAGGTACATGATCATGAGGAGTGATGAGCGGATAATTTATATGCTTTTTGGCATTGTTTTTAGGTAGTTTTTAGTAAGTTCAAGCTACTTTTAGGGATGTTTTCCTTAGTTTTTATGTTAAATTCACATTTCTGGACTTTACTATGAGTTTGTGTGTTTTTCTGTGATTTCAGGTAAATTCTGACTGAAATTGAGGGACTTGAGCAAAACTCTGAAAAAGGCTGACAAAAGGACTGCTGATGTTGTTGGAATCTGACCTCCCTGCACTCAAAATGGATTTTCCGGAGCTACCGAACTCCAATTGGCGCGCTCTCAACGGCGTTGGAAAGTAGACATCCAGGGCTTTCCAGCAATATATAATAGTTCATACTTTATTCGGAAATTGACGACGTAACTTGGCGTTGAACGCCAAGTTCATGCTGCTGTCTGGAGTTAAACGCCAGAAAAACGTCATGATCCGGAGTTGAACGCCCAAAACACGTCATAACTCGGAGTTCAACTCCAAGAGAAGCCTCAGCTCGTGGATTGATCAAGCTCAGCCCAAACATACACCAAGTGGGCCCCGGAAGTGGATTTATGCATCAATTACTTACTCATGTAAACCCTAGGAGCTAGTTTATTATAAATAGAACATTTAACTAATGTATTTGACATCTTTTGATCACTTTAGATCTGAAGAACATCTTGGGACGATTAGTTCTCAGATCATGGGGGCTGGCCTCTCGGCCATGCCTGAACCTTTCACTTATGTATTTTCAATGGTGGAGTTTCTGCACACCATAGATTAAGGGTGTGGAGCTCTGCTGTACCTCAAGTATTAATGCAGTTCTATTTTCTTTTATTCAATTCTCTTTTATTCTTATTCCAAGATATACGCTACACTTAACTTTGATGAATGTGATGATCCGTGACACTCATCATCATTCTCACCTATGAACGCGCGTGATTGACAACCACTTCCGTTCTACTCTAGGCCGGGCGCATATCTCTTAGATTCCCCAACAGAATCTTCGTGGTATAAGTTAGATAGAATGGCGGCATTCATGAGGATCCAGAAAGTCTAAACCTTGTCTATGGTATTCCGAGTAGGATCCTGGGAATCCGAAAAGTCTAACCTTGTCTGTGGTATTCCGAGTAGGATTCCGGTAATGAATGACTGTGACGTGCTTCAGACTTGCAAGTGCTGGGCGTGATGACAAACGCAAAAGAATCAAGGGATTCTATTCCAGTAGGAGCGGGAACCAACCAGTGATTAGCCGTGCTGTGACAGAGTGCGTGAGCGTAGTTTTCACTGCGAGGATGGGATGTAGCCTTCGGCCAGGTGATGCCTCCAGACGATTAGCCATGCGAGTGACAGCCGCAGAGGACCATTTTCCCGAGAGGATTGAAAGTAGCCATCGTCGAACGGTGAACCCCTATATACAGCTTGCCATGGAAAGGAATAAGAAGGATTGAGTTGAAGCAGTAGGAGAGCAGGCGTCCTTGAGCCATACAGTATCTCCATTCGCTTATCTGAAATTCCCACCAATGAATCTGCATAAGTATTCTATCCCTTTTATTATTTCTATTTTATTATATTTATTTTAGAAAATCCATAATCAATTGGTTTAATCTGCCTAACTGAGATTTACAAGGTGACCATAGCTTGCTTTATACCAACAATCTCCGTGGGATCGACCCTTACTCACGTAAGGTTTATTACTTGGACGACCCAGTGCACTTGCTGGTTAGTTGAATGGAGTTGTGAATTCAACAAGAGACACAATAGTTTTTGTGTACATACCAAAGAGCCAAATTCAAGCATGATCACAATTTCGTCCACCAAGTTTTTGGCGCCGTTGCCGGGGATTGTTCGAGTATGGACAACTGACGGTTGATCTTGTTGCTCAGATTAGGTAATTTTCTTTTCAAAAATCTTTTTCAAAATTTTTCTTTTATTTTTCGTTTTTCTAAACTTTATTTTCGAAAAAAATTAATAAAAATACAAAAAAAAATCATAAAATTATAAAATTCAAAAATATTTTGTGTTTCTTGTTTGAGTCTTGAGTCAATTTTTAAGTTTGGTGTCAATTGCATGCTTTTAAAAATTTTTTCTTGCATTTTTCGAAAATCCCATGCATTCATAGTGTTCTTCATGATCTTCAAGTTGTTCTTGATAAGTCCTCTTGTTTGATCTTGATGATTTCTTGTTTTGTGTCTTTTCTTGTTTTTCATGTGCATCTTTGCATTCATATTTTTCATGCATTAAAAATTTCTAAGTTTGGTGTCTTGCATGTTTTCTTTGCATCAAAAATTTTTCAAAATTTGTTCTTGATGTTCATCATGATCTTCAAAGTGTTCTTGGTGTTCATCTTGACATTCATAGCATTCTTGCATGCATTCATTGTTTTGATCCAAAAATTTCATGCATAAAGTATTTTTGTTGTTTTTCTCTCTCATAATTAAAAATTCAAAAATCAAAAATATATCTTTTCCTTATTTCCCTCCAAAATTTTCGAAATTTTGGGTTGACTTGGTCAAAAATTTTCAAAATTAGTTATTTCTTACTAGTCAAGTCAAAATTTCAATTTTAAAAAATCTTATCTTTTCAAAATCTTTTTCAAAAATCATATCTTTTTCATTTTTTTTCTATTTTTCGAAAATTTCAAAAATCTTTTTCAAATTATTTTCAAAATCTTTTTCTTATCTTTATATGTAATTTTCGAAAATTCACTAATAATTAATGTGATTGGTTCAAAAATTTGAAGTTTGTTACTTTCTTGTTAAGAAGGGTTCAATCTTTAAGTTCTAGAATCTTATCTTGTAGTTTCTCGTTAGTGAAGTAAGTAATTTCAAAATTTTTGAATTAAATCTTTTTATCTTTTATTTGATCTTTTTCAAAAATTTTATCTTTTTCAAAATTTGATTTCAAAATATCTTATCTAACCTCTTATCTTCATATCTTTTTCAAATTTGATTTCAAATCTTTTTCAATCAACTAACTAACTTTTTGTTTGTTTCTTATCTTTTTCAAAACCACCTAACTACTTTTCCCTCTTCTATTTTCGAAAATATCTCTCTCTTTTTCAAAAATTCTTTTTAATTAACTAATTGTTTCATGTTTTAATTTTAATTACAATTTATCTCTAATTTTCGAAAATAACTAACCCCTTTTCAAAAATTATTTTCGAATTCTCCCTCCTCTTTTCTTCTTCTATTTAATTATTTAATTACTAACACTTCTCTCCACCTCTCTTCATCCAAAATCCGAACCCTCTTCTTCATTCTTCTACCCCTTTCTTTTTCTGCTAACATAAAGGAATCTCTATACTGTGACATAGAGGATTCCTCTTTCTTTTCTTGTTTTCTTCTCTTTCATAGGAGCAGGAACAGGGATAAAGGCACTCTTGTTGAAATTGATCCAGAACCTGAAAGGACTCTGAAGAGAAAATTAAGAAAAGCTAAATTAAATTATTCTAAAGGTAACCTTTCAGAAACATTAGAACAAGAGAAGGAGATGGCCAAAAATAATAATAATGCAAGGAGAATGCTTGGTGACTTCACAAAGCCAACGTCCAAGTTTGATGGAAGAAGCATCTCCATTCCTGCCATTGGAGCCAATAACTTTGAGCTGAAACCTCAGCTAGTTGCATTAATGCAACAAAACTGCAAGTTTTATGGACTTCCATCTGAAGATCCTTATCAGTTTTTAACTGAGTTCTTGCAGATCTGTGAGACTATAAAGACGAATGGAGTTGATCCTGAAGTCTACAGAATCATGCTTTTCCCTTTTGCTGTAAGAGACAGAGCTAGAGTATGGTTGGATTCACAACCCAAGGATAGCCTGGACTCATGGGATAAGCTGGTCACTGCCTTCTTGGATAAATTCTTTCCTCCCCAAAAGCTGAGCAAGCTGAGAGTGGATGTTCAAACCTTCAAACAAAAAGATGGTGAATCCCTCTATGAAGCTTGGGAAAGATACAAGCAGCTGACCAAAAGATGTCCATCTGACATGTTTTCAGAATGGACCATATTAGATATATTCTATTATGGTCTCTCTGAATTTTCGAAAATGTCATTGGACCATTCTGCAGGTGGATCTATTCACCTGAAGAAAACGCCTGAAGAGGCTCAAGAGCTCATTGACATGGTTGCTAATAACCAGTTCATGTACACTTCTGAGAGGAATTCCGTGAACAATGGGGTACCTCAGAAGAAAGGAGTTCTTGAAATTGATGCTCTGAATGCCATATTGGCTCAGAACAAAGTGTTGACTCAACAGGTCAACATGATCTCTCAAAATCTGAATGGATTGCAACATGCATCCAACAGTGCTAGAGAGGCAGCTTCTGAAGAAGCTTATGATCCTGAGAACCCTGCCATGGCAGAGGTTAATTACATGGGTGAACCTTATGGAAACACCTATAACTCATCATGGAGAAATCATCCAAATTTCTCCTGGAAGGATCAGCAAAAGCCTCAACAAGGCTTTAACAATGGTGGACGCAATAGGCTGAACAATAGTAAGCCATATCCATCATCTTCTCAGCAACAGACAGAGAACTCTGAACAAAACAATTCTAATTTAGCCAATATAGTCTCTGATCTGTCAAAGGCCACTTTCAGTTTCATGAATGAAACAAGATCCTCCATTAGAAATCTGGAGGCACAAGTGGGCCAGCTGAGTAAGAAAGTTATTGAAACTCCTCCCAATATTCTCCCAAGCAATACAGAAGAGAATCCAAAAGGAGAGTGCAAGGCCATTGACATAGTCAATATGGCCGAATGCACAAGGGAGGAGGAGGACGAAAATCCTAGTGAGGAAGACCTCCTGGGACGTTCCTCAAGCAAGAACGAGTTTCCTATTAAGGATCCTGAGGAATCTGAGGCTCATTTAGAGACCATAGAGATTCCTTTAAATCTCCTTCTGCCATTCATGAGCTCTGAAGAATATTCATCCTCTGAAGAGAATGAAGATGTGACTGGAGAGCAAGTTGCTCAATACTTAGGAGCTATCATGAAACTGAATGCCAAGCTGTTTGGTAATGAGACTTGGGAAAGTGAACCTCCCTTGCTCATTAGTGAACTAGATATTTGGATTCAGAGAACTCTACCTCAAAAGAAACAAGATCCTGGCAAGTTCTTAGTACCTTGCACCATTGGCACCATGAGCTTTGAAAAAGCTCTATGTGATCTTGGGTCAGGGATAAATCTTATGCCACTCTCTGTAATGGAGAAGCTGGGGATCATTGAGGTACAACCCGCCTTGTTCTCATTACAATTGGCAGACAAGTCCATGAGACAAGCTTATGGAATAGTAGAGGACGTGCTAGTAAAGGTTGAAGGCCTTTACATCCCTACTGATTTCATAATCCTAGACACTAGGAAGGAAGATGATGAATGCATCATCCTAGGAAGACCTTTCCTAGCCACAGCAGGAGCTGTGATAGATGTCAACAGAGGTGAGTTAGTCCTTCAATTGAATGGGGACTAGCTTGTGTTTCAGGCACATGGCCATCCCTCTGTGACAAAAGAGAGTAAGCATGAAGAGCTTCTCTCAGTTCAGAGTCAAGAAGAGCCCACACAGTCAAACTCTAAGTTTGTGAGGCCACAACCAAACTCTAAGTTTGGTGTCAAGACCCCATATCCAAACTCTAAGTTTGGTGTTGGGACCACACTTAAATTGACCTGATCACCTTGTGGTTCCATGAGAGCCACTGTCAAGCTATTGACATTAAAGAAGCGCTTATTGGGAGGCAACCCAATTTTAATTATCTAATTTTATTTCATTTTGTTTCTTTGTTATTTTTGTGTTTAATTAGGTACATGATCATGAGGAGTCACGAAAAAAATCAAAAAAAATTAAAACAGAGTCAAAAACAGAAGAAAAAAATTTTCACCCTGGAGGTAGTGCAGACTGGCGTTCAACGCCAGTAAGGTGCATCTGGCCGGCGTTCAACGCCAGAACAGAGCACCATTCTGGCGCTGAACGCCAGAAACAAGCAACAACCTGGCGTTAAACGCCAGGAACGTGCACAGAGAGGACAAACTGGCGCTGAACGCCAGAAACAAGCATGAAACTGGCGTTCAACGCCAGAAACATGCATTACATGGGCGTTGAACGCCCAGAACATGCACCAATGGGCGTTTGAACGCCAGAATGGTGCACCAAGGCATTTTACATGCCTATTTGGCACAGGGATGGAATTCCTTGACACCTCAGGATCTGTGGACCTCACAGGATCCCCACCTACCTCGCCCTCTCTCTCTCTCTCTCCATTCATGGTCATCCCTTCTGTTTTTCATTCACCACTCACTCTTTCCCATAAACCCCACTCACCTTCAAAATTCATATTCTCCTTCCCACCCAATCCCACCCATATAGCCGAATCCATCTCCCCTCACTCTCCTCCATTTTCTTCTTCTTCTTCTTCTTCTCTTCTTTCTTTTCTTGCTCGAGGGCGAGCAATATTTTAAGTTTGGTGTAGTAAAAGCATAGCTTTTTGCTTTTCCATTACCATTAATGGCACCTAAAACCAGAGAAACCTCAAAGGGAAGACAAAAAGCTTCCACCTCTGAGTCAAGGGAGATGGAAAGACTAAATATAAGTCGTCATAGCTCAGTGGTAGAACATGTGGCTGCAAATCAAGAGATCCCTGAGATACCTCAGGGGATAAGTTGTCCTCCACACAAATATTGGAAGCAACTAAAGGGGAGGAACACAAAAATTACTAGGAATCATTCAACAGAAGCAAGGAAGAGACATAGAGGAGCTCAAAGAGCACCATTCAAGAAGGCGCCACCCTCACTCAGGTGGATTCATTCCTTGTTCTTTATTTCTTTCTGTTTTCGGTTTTTAATATTGTGTTTATCTATGTTTTGTGTCTTAATTCCATGATCATTAGTGTGTAACCATGCCTTAAAGCTATAAATAAAATCCATTAGTCCTTCACCTCTCTTAAATGAAAAATGTTTTAATTCAAAAGAACAAGAAGTACATAAATTTCGAATTTATTATTGAATTTAATTTAATTATATTGATGTGGTGACAATACTTTTTGTTTTTCTGAATGAATGATTGAACAGTGCATATGTCTTTTGATATTGTTGTTTATGAGTGTTAAAATTGTTGGTTCTTGAAAGAATGATGAACAAAGAGAAATGTTATTGATGATCTGAAAAAAATCATGAAATTGATTCTTGAAGCAAGAAAAAGCAGTGAAAAAAAAAATATGGCTAAAAAGAGTATATAGAAAAAGAAGGAGCAGTAGAAAAAGCCAATAGCCCTTAAAACCAAAAGGCAAGGGTAAAAAGGATCCAAGGCTTTGAGCATCAATGGATAGGAGGGCCCAAGGAAATAAAATCCAGGCCTAAGCGGCTAAATCAAGCTGTCCCTAACCATGTGCTTGTGTCATGAAGGTCCAAGTGAAAAGCTTGAGACTGAGTGGTTAAAGTCGTGATCCAAGGCAAAAGAGTGTGCTTAAGAGCTCTGGACACCACTAACTGGGGACTTTAGCAAAGCTAAGTCACAATCTGAAAAGGTTCACCCAGTTATGTGTCTGTGGCATTTATGTATCCGGTGGTAATACTGGAAAACAAAGTGCTTAGGGCCACGGCCAAGACTCATAAGTAGCTGTGTTCAAGAATCAACATGCTTAACTAAGAAAGTCAATAACACTATCCCAAATTCTAAGTTCCCCAGAGACGCCAATCCCTCTAAACTACAAAGGAAAAAGTGAGATGCCAAAACTGTTCAGAAGCAAAAAGCTACAAGTCCCGCTCATTTAATTATAATTAATATTCATTGATATTTTGGAATTTATAGTATATTCTCTTCTTTTTATCCTATTTGATTTTCAGTTGCTTGGGGACAAGCAACAATTTAAGTTTGGTGTTGTGATGAGCGGATAATTTATACGCTTTTTGGCATTGTTTTTAGGTAATTTTTAGTAAGTTCAAGCTACTTTTAGGGATGTTTTCCTTAGTTTTTATGTTAAATTCACATTTCTGGACTTTACTATGAGTTTGTGTGTTTTTCTGTGATTTCAGGTAAATTCTGACTGAAATTGAGGGACTTGAGCAAAACTCTGAAAAAGGCTGACAAAAGGACTGCTGATGCTGTTGGAATCTGACCTCCCTGCACTCAAAATGGATTTTCCGGAGCTATAGAACTCCAATTGGCGCGCTCTCAACGGCGTTGGAAAGTAGACATCCAGGGCTTTCCAGCAATATATAATAGTCCATACTTTAATCGGAAATTGACGACGTAACTTGGCGTTGAACGCCAAGTTCATGCTGCTGTCTGGAGTTAAACGCCAGAAAAACGTCATGATCCGAAGTTGAACGCCCAAAACACGTCATAACTCGGAGTTCAACTCCAAGAGAAGCCTCAGCTCGTGGATTGATCAAGCTCAGCCCAAACATACACCAAGTGGGCCCCGGAAGTGGATTTATGCATCAATTACTTACTCATGTAAACCCTAGGAGCTAGTTTATTATAAATAGAACATTTAACTAATGTATTTGACATCTTTTGATCACTTTAGATCTGAAGAACATCTTGGGACGATTAGTTCTCAGATCATGGGGGCTGGCCTCTCGGCCATGCCTGAACCTTTCACTTATGTATTTTCAACGGTGGAGTTTCTGCACACCATAGATTAAGGGTGTGGAGCTCTGCTGTACCTCAAGTATTAATGCAGTTCTATTTTCTTTTATTCAATTCTCTTTTATTCTTATTCCAAGATATACGCTACACTTAACTTTGATGAATGTGATGATCCGTGACACTCATCATCATTCTCACCTATGAACGCGCGTGATTGACAACCACTTCCGTTCTACTCTAGGCCGGGCGCATATCTCTTAGATTCCCCAACAGAATCTTCGTGGTATAAGTTAGATAGATGGCGGCATTCATGAGGATCCGGAAAGTCTAAACCTTGTCTATGGTATTCCGAGTAGGATCCTGGGAATCCGGAAAGTCTAACCTTGTCTGTGGTATTCCGAGTAGGATTCCGGTAATGAATGACTGTGACGTGCTTCAGACTTGCAAGTGCAGGGCGTGATGACAAACGCAAAAGAATCAAGGGATTCTATTCCAGTAGGAGCGGGAACCAACCAGTGATTAGCTGTGCTGTGACAGAGTGCGTGAGCGTAGTTTTCACTGCGAGGATGGGATGTAGCCTTCGGCCAGGTGATGCCTCCAGACGATTAGCCATGCGAGTGACAGCCGCAGAGGACCATTTTCCCGAGAGGATTGAAAGTAGCCATCGTCGAACGGTGAACCCCTATATACAGCTTGCCATGGAAAGGAATAAGAAGGATTGAGTTGAAGCAGTAGGAGAGCAGGCGTCCTTGAGCCATACAGTATCTCCATTCGCTTATCTGAAATTCCCACCAATGAATCTGCATAAGTATTCTATCCCTTTTATTATTTCTATTTTATTATATTTATTTTAGAAAATCTATAATCAATTGGTTTAATCTGCCTAACCGAGATTTACAAGGTGACCATAGCTTGCTTCATACCAACAATCTCCGTGGGATCGACCCTTACTCACGTAAGGTTTATTACTTGGACGACCCAGTGCACTTGCTGGTTAGTTGAACGGAGTTGTGAATTCAACAAGAGACACAATAGTTTTTGTGTACATACCAAAGAGCCAAATTCAAGCATGATCACAATTTCGTCCACCAAGGAGTCACGAAAAAAATATAAAAATTAAAAATAGAATCAAAAATAGCAGAAGAAAAATCACACCCTGGAGGAAGGACAGACTGGCGTTCAACGCCAGTAAGGAGCATCTGGCTGGCGTTCAACGCCAGAACAGAGCATGAATCTGGCGCTGAACGCTAGAAACAAGCAACATTCTGGCGTTTGAACGCCAGGAATGTGCCTAGAGGAAAAGCTGGCGCTGAACGCCAGTAACAAGCATGAAACTGGCGTTCAACGCCAGAAACATGTTACATGTGGGCGTTGAACGCCCAGAATGTGCATCACCTCGGCGTTTAAATGCCAGAATGGTATGCAAAGGCATTTTACATGCCTATTTAGTGCATGGATGGAATTCCTTGACACCTCAGGATCTGTGGACCCCACAGGATCACCTCAGGATCTGTGGACCCCACAGGATCCCCACCTAATATATTTCCACCTTACCTCCTAATCCTATTTCACTCTTCCCCATGTCATACTTCCCAACAACTTCAATCTCTGAATCTCTTCTCCCAATAACCACACTTCCCCAAAAACCCTTTACCAATCACCTCAATCTCTCTTCCCAATTACCCCCTTCACCACTCACATCCATCCACTCTTCCCCATACACCCCACCTACCTTCAAAATTCAAAAACACTTTCCTACCCAATCCCACCCTATATGGCCGAACCTACCCTCTCCCCTTTCCCTATATATACCCTTTCATTCTACTTCATTTTCACACAACACAACCCCCTCTTCTATACCTTGGCCGAACCCATCTTTCCCTTCTCCTCCATATTTTCTTCTTCTTCTTCTTCTCTTCTTTCTTCTCTTGCTTGAGGACGAGCAATATTTTAAGTTTGGTATGGTCAAAGCACAATCTTTTTTGTTTTCCATTACCATCAATGGCACCTAAGGCCGGAGAATCCTCTAGAAAAGGAAAAGGGAAGACAAAAGCTTCCACCTCCGAGTCATGGGAGATGGAAAGATTCATCTCCAAAAGCCATCAAGACCACTTCTATGATGTTGTGGCAAAGAAGAAGGTGATCCCTGATGTCTCTTTCAAGCTCAAGAAAAATGAGTATCCGGAGATCCGACATGAGATCCGAAGAAGAGGTTGGGAAGTCCTAACCAACCCCATACAACAAGTCGGAATCTTAATGGTTCAAGAGTTCTATGCCAATGCATGGATCACTAGGAACCATGATCAAAGTATGAACCCGATTCCAAAGAATTATCTCACAATGGTTCGGGGGAAATACTTAGATTTTAGTCCGGAGAATGTGAGGTTGGCGTTCCACTTGCCCATGATGCAAGGAGATGCACGCCCCTACACTAGAAGGGTCAACTTTAATCAAAGGTTGGACCAAGTCCTTATGGACATATGTGTGGAAGGAGCTCAATGGAAGAGAGACTCCAAAGGTAAGCCAGTTCAACTGAGAAGACTGGACCTCAAGCCTGTGGCTAGAGGATGGTTGGAGTTCATTCAACGCTCCATCATTCCCACTAGTAACCGATCTGAAGTTACTGTGGATCGGGCCATCATGATTCATAGCATCATGATTGGAGAGGAAGTAGAAGTTCATGAAGTCATCTCCAATGAATTCTACAAAATAGCCGAAAAGCCCTCCACTATGGCAAGGCTAGCTTTTCCTCACCTTATTTGCCATCTATATTACTCAGCTGGAGTCATCATAGAAGGAGACATCTCCATTAAAGAGGATAAGCCCATCACCAAGAAGAGGATGGAGCAAGCAAGAGAGACCTTCCACGGTTCTCAAGAGATGCATGAGGAAGCTCATCATCAAGAAATCCCTGAGATTCCTCAAGGGATGCACTTTCCTCCCAACAACTACTGGGAACAACTCAACACTTCCTTAGAAGATTTGAGCCACAATGTGGAACAATTAAGGGTGGAACATCATGAGCACTCCATCATTCTCCATGAAATAAGAGAAGATCAAAGAGCAATGAGGGAGGAGCAACAAAGGCAAGCAAGGGACATAGAAGAGCTTAAGGACATTGTTGGTCCTTCAAGAAGAAGACGCCACTAAGGTGGATTCATTCCTTGTTCTTATTTCTTTCTGTTTTTTTCGGTTTTTATGTTGTATATTTATCTATGTTTCGTGTCTCTACTTCATGATCATTAGTAGTTGGTAACTATGTCTTAAAGTTATGAATAATTCCATAAATCCTTCACCTCTCTTAAATGAAAAATGTTTTAATTCAAAAGAACAAGAAGTACATGAATTTCGAATTTATCCTTGAATTTAATTTAATTATATTGATGTGGTGACAATACTTTTTGTTTTCTGAATGAATGCTTGAACAATGCATATTTTTGATCTTGTTGTTTATGAATGTTAAAAGTATTGGCTCTTGAAAGAATGATGAACAAAGAGAAATGTTATTGATGATCTGAAAAATCATGAAATTGATTCTTGAAGCAAGAAAAAGCAGTGAAAAAGCAAAAGCTTGCGAAAAAAAATGGCGAAAAAAAATAGAAAGAAAAAGAAAAAGCAAGCAGAAAAAGCCAAATAGCCCTTAAAACCAAAAGGCAAGGGTAAAAAGGATCCAAGGCTTTGAGCATCAATGGATAGGAGGGCCCAAGGAATTAAAATCCAGGCCTAAGCGGCTAAAATCAAGCTGTCCCTAACCATGTGCTTGTGTCATGAAGGTCCAAGTGAAAAGCTTGAGACTGAGTGGTTAAAGTCGTGATCCAAAGCAAAAGAGTGTGCTTAAGAGCTCTGGACACCACTAACTGGGGACTCTAGCAAAGCTGAGTCACAATCTGAAAAGGTTCACCCAGTTATGTGTCTGTGGCATTTATGTATCCGGTGGTAATACTGGAAAACAAAATGCTTAGGGCCACAGCCAAGACTCAGAAGTAGCTGTGTTCAAGAATCAACATACTTAAATAGGAAAGTCAATAACACTATCCGAAATTCTAAGTTCCTAGAGAAGCCAATCATTCTAAACTTCAAAGGAAAAAGTGAGATGCCAAAACTGTTCAGAAGCAAAAAGCTACAAGTCCCGCTCATCTAATTAGAATTAATATTCATTGATATTTTGAAATTTATAGTATATTCTCTTTTTATCCTAATTGATTTTCAGTTGCTTGGGGACAAGCAATAATTTAAGTTTGGTGTTGTGATGAGCGGATAATTTATACGCTTTTTGGCATTGTTTTTAGGTAGTTTTTAGTAAGTTCAAGCTACTTTTAGGGATGTTTTCATTAGTTTTTATGTTAAATTCACATTTCTGGACTTTGCTATGAGTTTGTGTGTTTTTTTGTAATTTCAGGTAATTTCTGGCTGAAATTGAGGGACTTGAGCAAAACTCTGAAAAAGGCTGACAAAAGGACTATTGATGCTGTTGGATTCTGACCTCCCTGCACTCGAAATAGATTTTCGGGAGCTACAGAACCCCAAAACACGTTATAACTTGGCGTTCAACTCCAAGAGAAGCCTCAGCTCATGGATAGATCAAGCTCAGCCCAAGCATACACCAAGTGGGCCCCGGAAGTGGATTTATGGATCAATTACTTACTCATGTAAACCCTAGTAGCTAATCTAGTATATATAGAACATTTAACTATTGAATTAGACATCTTTTGACTGTTTAGTCTTTGATCATTCGGTCTTGTGACCACGTTTGGGGGCTGGCCATTCGGCCATGCCTGAACCTTTCACTTATGCATTTTCAACGGTGGAGTTTCTGCACACCATAGATTAAGGGTGTGGAGCTCTGCTGTACCTCAAGTTTCAATACAATTACTATTACTTTCTATTCAATTCTCTTTTATTCTTATTCCAAGATATACGTTGCACTTCAACTTGATGAATGTGATGATCCGTGACACTCATCATCATTCTCACCTATGAATGCACGTGACTGACAACCACTTCCGTTCTACTCTAGGCCGGGCGTATATCTCTTAGATTTGCCAACAGAATCTTCGTGGTATAAGCTAGATAGATGGCGGCATTCATGGGGATCCGGAAAGTCTAACCTTGTCTGTGGTATTCCGAGTAGGATCCCGGGAATCCGGAAAGTCTAACCTTGTCTGTGGTATTCCGAGTAGGATTCCGGTATTGAATGACTGTGACGAGCTTCAAACTCCTGAAGGCTGGGCGTTAGTGACAGACGCAAAAGAATCAAGGGATTCTATTCCAACCTGATTGAGAACCGACAGATGATTAGCGTGCTGTGACAGAGTATAGGACCATTTTCACTGAGAGGATGGGATGTAGCCATTGACAACGGTGATGCCCTACATACAGCTTGCCATGGAAAGGAGTAAGAAGGATTGGATGCATGTAATAAGAAAGTAGAGATTCGAGAAGAGCACAACATCTCCATATGCCTATCTGAAGTTCCCACCATTGATTTACATAAGTATTTCTATCCTATTTTATTTTATGTTTATTATTTATTATTATTCGAAAATCCATAATCAATTACTAACCACCTGACTGAGATTTACAAGATGACCGTAACTTGCTTCATACCAACAATCTCTGTGGGATCGACCCTTACTCACGTAAGGTTTATTACTTGGACGACCCAGTACACTTGCTGGTTAGTTGAACGGAGTTGTGATCACACGTGCCATTACCAGGGATTATTAAGATCCCAATTCATCATACCATGATCTCTTTGGGGTATTTTTGATAGAGCCAATATGTAAATTTCATACAAGTATAAAGAGACCAACTTTGAGGATCACAATTTCGTCCACCAGGACTCATATAGTTTAGTTGCATCAAATAAAGATCACACCCCTTGTTTCCTTCTTATTTTAGAATGAGGACATGCTAAGGTTTAAGTGTGGGGAGGTTGATAAACCCCAATTTTAGGGTTCATCTTGTACTGAATTTAGAGCATTTTATCAAACTTTTGTTACATTTAGCCAAGGAATTAGCATGATTTTGTAATCTCTCCCGTATTTGTGCTTAAGTGTAAAAACATGCTTTTTAAGCCTTATTGATGAATTCTAATTCCTCCTTAATTCCATAAGATGCCTTGATTTGTTTGCTAGTAATCTCAGGTTAAAATAGGCTAAGCATGGATCAAAGGAGCAAGGAAGGAAGCATGCAAGGGGAGAGAAGCACAAAAAGCCAAAGAACTTATCTCGGCCAAGGACGCGCACACACACAAGGCACCCGCCCGCACATCGCTAAATCGGCCAGGGACGCACACGCGTACCGTGCGCGCACGCGTCGCAGTTTGCACGTGATTCTGTTATTGCAACACGTGCCTGGCGATTTTGGAGGATTTCTGCAACCAACTTTGGCGCCAAACTGCATATAAGAACCAAGGATTGAAGGGGATTGGGACATTCACATCCATACACTCATTTTGCACTTTCTTAGATATTTTTAGTTAGTTACATTTGTAGAGAGAGAGACTCCAACCTCTCTCTAGGGTTCATCTTCATTCTCTCAATTCTCAACCATTCCTTGGTGAGATCCATTGCAACTCTCAATTTACTTTGTTCATGTTATAGATCTTCTTCTCTAATCTCAATTAGTGTTTATAATTGTTAAATTCTCATAAATCTTATATTTAACTTTGTTGTTTTGGATTCTATTAATGCATTGAAGATCTCATTTCATTGCTATTCGTTATTGATTGTTGTTAATCTCTTGTATTGAATTACTTTGATTCTAGGCTTCTTCTCAATTCTACTATGTCTTTCATTCTTGCTTTTCACATGTTTGAGAAAATGCCAACTTTAGATATGGAGTAGCATCCCCTTCACTTGGCCTAGTGATTGAGTCATTGGAGACACTTGAATAATGGATGTCAATTGTTGATTGAGAATTGAGAATTGCTAATTGACTTAGAGTGTACTAAGGCTAGACTTCTCTAGGGTAAGACTAGGACTTGTGACTCAAGTTGGTTACTTTTACTTGACTTTCCTCTATGACTAGGGGTTAACTAAGTGAAGCAATACTCTATTGTTATCACAATTGAAGGAAGCTATAGTGATGGAACTTCCAATGTTTAACCTTGGCCAAGGCTTTTAACATTGATTGATTGTTGTTCTCCTTTGTTAGCACTTTTATGCCACACTCTTCAAACCACAAAAGACCACTTAACCAATAGCATGCATCCCTGTAGCATTCCTAGTGATGAGCGGATATTTTATATGCTTTTTGGGGGTAATTTCATGTAGATTTTAGCATGTTTTTATTAGTTTTTAATAGAATTTTATTAGTTTTTAAGCAAAAATCATATTTCTGGACTTTACTATGAGTTTGTGTGTTTTTCTATGATTTTAGGTATTTTCTGGCTGAAATTGAGGGAACTGAGGAAAAATCTGATTTAGGCTGAAAAAGGACTACTGATGCTATTTGATTCTGACCTCCCTGCACTCAGAATGGATTTTTTGGAGCTACAGAAGTCCAATTGGCGCGCTCCCAATTGGGTTGGAAAGTAGACATCCAGGGCTTTCCAGAAATATAGAATAGTCCATATTTTGCGCGAAGATAGACGACGTAAACTGGCGTTTAACGCCAGTTCCATGTTGCAATCTGGCGTCCAGCGCCAGAAACACGTCACGAACCAGAGTTGAACGCCATAAACACGTTACAACTTGGCGTTCAACTCCAGAAACAGCCCAGGCACGTGAGAAGCTTATGTCTCAGCCCCAGCACACACCAAGTGGGCCCCAGAAGTGGATTTTTACACTATCCATCTTAGTTTACTCATTTTCTATAAATCTAGGTTACTAGTTTAGTATTTAAACAACTTTTAGAGACTTATTTTGAATCTCATGACATTTTTAGATCTGAAATTTGTACCTTTTGACAGCATGAGTCTCTAAACCCCATTGTTGGGGGTGAGGAGCTCTGCAGCGTCTCGATGAATTAATGCAATTATTTCTGTTTCCCATTCAAATATGCTTGTTCCTATCTAAGATGTTCATTCGCGCTTCACTATGAAGGAGGTGATGATCCATGAAACTCATCACCTTCCTCACCCCATGAACGTGTGCCTGACAACCACCTTCGTTCTACATCAGATTGAATGAGTATCTCTTAGATTCCTTAATCAGAATCTTCGTGGTATAAGCTGCAATTGATGGAGGCATTCATGAGAATCCGTAAAGTCTAAACCTTGTCTGTGGTATTCCGAGTAGGATTCTGGGATTAGATGACTGTGACGAGCTTCAAACTCGCGAGTGTTGGGCGTTATGACAAACGCAAAAAAATCAATGGATTCTATTCCGACATGATCGAGAACCAACAGCTGATTAGCCATGCTGTGACAGAGCATTTGGACCGTTTTCACTGAGAGGATGGGAAGTAGCCATTGACAATAGTGACACCCTACATATAGCTTGGCATGGAAGGAGCCTTGCAAATTCTGAAAGTAAGAAAGCAGTATGTTGCAGAGATTCAGAGGACAAAGCATCTCCAAAACTCCAACATATTCTCTATTATTAAGTAACAATTATTTATTTTATGCTCTTTTATTTTTCGTAATTCAAACTGATAATTATAATTGATATCCTGACTAAGAATAATAAAATAACCATAGCTTGCTTCAAGCTAACAATCTCCGTGGGATTTGACCCTTACTCACGTAAGGTATTACTTGGACGACCCAGTGCACTTGCTGGTTAGTTGTGCGAGGTTGTAAGAAATCTTGATTTTGATATTGGCATTACAATTTCGTGTACCAAGTTTTTGGCGCCGTTGCCGGGGATTGTTTGAGTTTGAACAACTAAAGGTTTATTTTGTTGCTTAGATTAGGAATAATTTATTTTTGTTGCTATAGAGTCATTAAATTCTGAGTCCTTTATTCCCTTTTCAAAAAAATTTTCAAAAATATTATTTTTCTTTATCAATTTTTAATTTTTTTCATGAGTTTAGTGTCTTGTTCTAAGTTTGGTGTCAATTGCATATTTTATATTTTCCTTTTAAATTTTCGAATTTGTGTTCTTTGATCTTTAAGCTGTTCTTGTTTATTTTTCTTGTTTAATTTTTAGTTTTTCTTGTTCTGTGCCTTTTCTTGTTCTTTTCCAAAGCATTAGTCTTCCAAGAGGAATAATATAAATATACATCTTCAAAACAAGTGTTACCTTTACTGCCCAATTGACTAGAGCGTTGGTCTATGTTCTTGGTAATTAGGTATCTTCTTTTTAAAATCTTTTTCAAAAATAATTTTTCTTTGATTGAATCTTGTGCCAAACTTTAAGTTTGGTGCTTTGTTGTTAATCTTTTTATAATTTTCAAAAATTTTATTGAAGTTTTCTAAAAATTTTAAGTTTGGTGTTTTTTCTTTTGTTCTTGTTATTCTTGTGAATCTTCAAGGTGTTCTTGAGTCTTCTTTATGTTTAGATCTTAAAATTTTTAAGTTTGGTGTTCCTTGGTGTTTTTCCTCCAAAATTTTTGAAAACAAGGAGCATTAGATCTAAAAATTTTAAGTCTTGTGTCTTTTATGTGTTTTTCTCTTTCATCATAAAATTCAAAATTCAAAAAAAAATAATAAATATAATAATAATAATATTTTATTATCTTTTTAAAAAATATCCTAACCACTTTCTCTCTCCTCAATTTTTTTCGAAAATCTTCACAAAACATTTTCAAATTTTTTATTTTTATTTTTATTTCGTTTTTATTTTATCTTATTTTATTTTACTTTATTATTTCGAAAATAAATTTTTATATATAATAAAATAAATAATATCTACATCCATATCATCTCCCTTGTTCCATCTTGGAACTAAGTGGAAATGAACAGTCCAGAAGGACTCTGGGGTCATATGCTAGCCCCACTACTGCTTCATATGGGAGTAGTATCTGTATACCCTCCATCAGAGTCAGTAGTTTTGAGCTAAATCCTCAGCTCATCATCATGGTGCAGCAAAGTTGCCAGTATTCCGGTCTTCCACAGGAAGAACCTACAGAGTTTCTGGCACAATTTTTACAAATTGCTGACACAGTACATGATAAGGAAGTAGATCAGGATGTCTACAGATTATTACTGTTTCTATTCGCTGTAAAAGGTCAAGCTAAGAGGTGGTTAAATAACCAACCTAAGGACAGCATAAAGACATGGAAACAGCTGTCAGAAAAATTCCTGAATCACTATTTTCCTCCAAAACGGATGACACAGCTAAGGCTGAGCATCCAAGGCTTCAAACAAGGAGATAATGAATCTCTTTATGATGCTTGGGAGAGATACAGAGAGATGCTAAGAAAATGTCCCTCTGAAATATTTTCAGAGTGGGTGCAATTAGACATCTTCTATTATGGGCTTACAGAGAGAGCTCAGATTTCTCTAGACCACTTAGCTGGTCGATCTATACATATGAGAAAAACAATTGAAGAAGCTCAAGAGCTTATTGATACAGTTGCCAGAAATTAGCATCTGTACCTAAGCAGTGAATCTTCTATGAAAGAAGAAGCTAAAACAGTGACTGCTAAACTCAGTCCTGGAGAACAAGCTATAGAATTCAATCAGCAATTAGACTTTCTAACAAAATAGTTAGCCGAATTCAAGGAGATAT
Source organism: Arachis stenosperma (assembly GCF_014773155.1). Lineage (NCBI taxonomy): Eukaryota > Viridiplantae > Streptophyta > Magnoliopsida > Fabales > Fabaceae > Arachis > Arachis stenosperma. Next base: position 127,897,035 of record NC_080385.1, on the reverse strand, counting down.
TACAAGAAACAAGAATGGCTAATATGAATATGGAAGTACAGTTGAAGCAAACAGAACAGCAGCTATCAAAACAAATAACAGAAGAGTGCCAAGCAGTTCAATTAAGAAGTGGGAAAACATTAAAAACATCACTTCAAGATAGCAGGAAGCCAAGAAATGAGCAAACTACCCAAAATCCATCTGAGGACATTAAGAGCCCAGAGAGGAATAATTCTGGCGTTCAAAGGCCAGAAAATGGGTGGAAAGCTGGCGCTGAACGCCCAAACCATGTTCAGTCGTGGCGTTCAACACCAGAAACAAGCAAGGAATTGGCATTGAACGCCCAAAGGAAGTATAGTTCTGGCGTTCAGATGCCAGAAACAGGTGAGGAGTTGGCGTCTAATGCCACTCCAGCTTCCACGCCTGGCATTCAAATGCCAGTGGGGGATCAGACACATACAAGTGCTGATAATAACCCTTCTAAAAAGGCTTCTCAACCTACATCTGTAGGCAATAAACCTGCAGCAACTAAGGGTGAGGAATACAAAGCCAAAATGCCTTATCCTCAGAAACTCCGCCAAGCAGAACAGGATAAGCAATTTGCCCGCTTTGCAGACTATCTCAGGACTCTTGAAATAAAGATTCCGTTTGCAGAGGCACTTGAGCAAATACCCTCTTATGCTAAGTTCATGAAAGAGATCTTAAGTCATAAGAAGGATTGGAGGGAAACTGAAAAAGTTTACCTCACTGAAGAATGCAGTGCAGTCATTCTGAAAAGCTTACCTGAAAAGCTTAAAGATTTCGAAAGCTTTATGATACCATGCACATTAGAGGATACTTGTACCAAGCAAGCTCTATATGATCTTGTGGCATGTATCAACCTAATACCTGCATCTATTATCACAAAGCTTGGTTTGACTGAAGAAGTCAAACCAACCCGGATATGTCTCCAACTTGCTGATGGCTCCATTAAATACCCATCAGGCGTGATTGAAGACATGATTGTCAAGGTTGGGCTATTTGCCTTTCCTACTGACTTTGTGGTGCTGGAAATGGAGGAGCACAAGAGTGCAACTCTCATTCTAGGAAGACCTTTCCTAGCAACTGGCCGAACCCTTATTGATGTCCAAAATGGGAAGTAACCCTGAGAGTCAATGAGGAGGAGTTCAAGTTGAATGTTGTCAAAGCTATGCAGCATCCAGACACCCCAAATGACTGCATGAGTGTTGATATTATTGACTCTCTGGTAAAAGAGGTCAATATGACTGAGAGTCTCGAATCAGAGCTAGAGGATATCTTTAAAGATGTTCAGCCTGATTTGGAGGAATCAGTGAGAATGATAGAACCTCTGAAAATCCCTCAAGAAGAGGAGAAACCTCCTAAACCCGAGCTCAAACCATTACCACCATCCCTGAAATATGTATTTCTGGGAGGTGATACCTTTCCTGTAATCATAAGCTCTACCTTAGAGCCACAGGAAGAGGAAGCACTAATTCAAGTGCTAAGGACACACAAGACAGCTCTTGGGTGGTCCATCAATGATCTTAAGGGCATTAGTCAAGCCAGATGCATGCACAAGATTCTATTGGAAGGTGACGCCAAGCCAGTGGTTCAACCACAAAGGCGGCTGAATCCAGCCATGAAGGAAGTGGTGCAGAAAGAGGTCACTAAATTACTAGAGGCTGGGATCATTTATCCTATTTCTGATAGCCCCTGGGTGAGCCCTGTCCAAGTCGTCCCTAAGAAGGGTGGCATGACAGTGGTTCATAATGAAAAGAATGAACTGGTTCCTACAAGAACAGTAACTGGGTGACGTATGTGTATTGATTATAGAAGGCTCAATACAGCTACCAGAAAGGATTATTTTCCTTTACCATTCATAGACCAGATGCTAGAAAGACTAGCAGGTCATGAATACTACTGCTTCCTGGATGGATATTCAAGTTATAATCAAATTGCAGTAGATCACCAAGATCAAGAAAAAATGGCATTCACATGTCCATCTGGAGTATTTGCATACAGAAGGATGCCATTTGGCCTGTGCAATGCACCTGCAACCTTTCAAAGATGCATGCCCTCAATTTTCTCTGATATGGTGGAAAAATTTCTGGAAGTCTTCATGGATGATTTTTCAGTATTTGGAGACTCATTCAGCTGCTGTCTTGACTATCTAGCACTTGTTCTAAAGAGGTGCCAAGAGACTAACCTAGTTTTAAACTGGGAAAAATGTCACTTTATGGTGACTAAAGGAATTGTCCTTGGGCACAAAATCTCGAACAGGGGAATAGAGGTGGATCAAGCTAAGGTTGAGGTAATTGAAAAATTACCACCACCAGCCAATGTTAAGGCAATCCGAAGCTTTCTAGGGCATGCAGGATTCTATAGGAGGTTTATAAAGGATTTTTCAAAAATCGCCAAACCTCTAAGTAATCTGCTAGCTGCTGACATGCCATTTATCTTTGATAAGGAGTGTCTGCAGGCGTTTGAGACTCTGAAAGCTAAGCTAGTCACAGCACCAGTCATCTCTGCACCAGACTGGACATTACCTTTTGAATTGATGTGTGATGCCAGTGACCATGCCATTAGTGCAGTGTTGGGACAAAGGCATGACAAGCTTCTACATGTCATTTACTATGCCAGTCGTGTTTTAAATGACGCACAGAAGAACTACACAACCACAGAAAAAGAGCTACTTGCAGTGGTTTACGCCATTGACAAGTTCAGATCCAATTTAGTAGGATCAAAAGTGATTGTGTACACTGACCATGCTGCTTTTAAATACCTACTCACAAAGCAGGATTCAAAACCCAGACTCATAAGATGGCTGTTGCTTCTGCAAGAGTTTGATATAGAAATAAGAGACAGAAAAGGGACAGAGAATCAAGTAGCAGATCACCTGTCCAAAATAGAACCAGTAGAAGGGGCGTCCCTCCCTCTTACTGAGATCTCTGAAAACTTTCCGGATGAGCAACTCTTTGCCATCTAGGAAGTGCCATGGTTTACAGACATTGCGAACTACAAGGTAATGAGATTCATACCCAAAGAATACAGTAGGCAGCAATCAAAGAAGCTGATCACGGATGCAAAGTATTATCTTTGGGATGAGCCGTACCTCTTCAAGAGATGTGCAAACGGAGTAATCCATAGATGTGTGCCTAAAGAAGAAGCACAGAAGATCCTATGACATTGCCATGGATCACAATATGGAGGACATTTTGGAAGTGAGCGAACAGCCACAAGAGTCTTCCAATGTGGCTTCTACTGGCCTACTCTCTAAAGATTCCCGAGTGTTTGTACTTAATTGTGACAGTTGCCAAAGATCTAGTAATCTGCCTCACAGTTATGCCATGCCTCAACAAGGGATCTTGGAGATTGAGTTGTTTGATGTATGGGGTATTGACTTCATGGGGCCTTTCCCACTATCATACTCAAACACTTATATTTTGGTGGCAGTGGATTATGTATCCAAATGGGTGAAAGCTATTGCAACACCCACTAATGACACTAAGACAGTGTTAAAATTCCTCCAGAAACACATCTTCAGCAGATTTGGCACCCCTAGAGTACTAATCAGTGATGGGGGCACTCATTTCTGCAATAAACAGCTTTACTCTGCTTTGGTTCCTTATGGAGTAAGCCACAGGGTAGCCACTCTATATCATCCACAAACAAATGGGCAAGCTGAAGTCTCTAACAGAGAACTTAAAAGAGTCTTGGAACTGACTGTAATTAACCGTAGAAGGGATTGGGCAAGAAGCTTGGATGATGCTTTGTGGGCATACAAAACAGCATTCAAAATCCCTATAGGGACCTCCCTATACCAGTTTGTGTATGGAAAGGCATGTCACTTGCCAGTGGAACTGGAACATAAGGCCTACTGGGCGACCAGATTCCTAAACCTTGATGCCAAGTTAGCTGGAGAAAAGCGTTTGCTCCAGTTAAATGAGCTATAGGAATTTAGACTCAATGCTTTCGAAAATACAAAAATTTACAAAGAGAAAGCAAAAAGATGGCATGATAAGAAACTGTCATCCAGAGTCTTTGAGCCTGGACAGAAAGTTCTGCTATTTAATTCTAGGCTCAGATTATTCCCCGGGAAATTAAAATCCCGGTGGAGAGGACCATATGTGATTACAAGTGTGTCACCATATGGATATGTAGAGCTTCAGGATAATGATTCTAACAAAAAGTTCATTGTTAATGGATAGAGAGTTAAACATTATCTTGAAAGCAATTTTGAGCTAGAATGCTCAAAACTGAGGCTTGATTAAAGCTCAGTAATAGTCCAGCTAAAGACAATAAAGAAGCGCTTACTGGGAGGCAACCCAGTCAGTTACAAAGTTTATTTATTAATTAATTAGTTTTTACAGGTATATCTCAGTTATCTTCAAGGTAGAATAGCAATTGCTTGAGTTCACAGAGTTACAGGGAAATTTGGAAGCTCACTGGCGTGAAAAAGCTAGTAAGAAATATTTTGGGCGTTGAACGCCCAAAAGAAGCATCAACTAGGCGTTCAACGCCAGTAAGGATAGCCATCTGGGCGTTAAATGCCAGAAAGAAGCTCCTTATGGGCGTTTAACGCCAGAATTACAGCGTCCTGGGCATTCAGAAAAATGCCCAGTGACAAAGGACTTCCTGGCGTTCAACGCCAGAAAGAAGCAACAACTAGGCGTTGAACGCCCAGGAGAAGCAGCAATTGGGCATTAAACGCCTAAAACATGCAGCGTTTGGGAATTTAACGCCAGGATGGTGGGGAGGAGGAAAACAACCCACTCCAAGAGGCAAGAAAGAGAATATTCCAAAACCACTTTGGAATCAAGGGAGGTTCTTAACCAAAGAACATTCAGACCATTACTACAAAATAATGGGTTTAAGGTCAGTGATCCCGGAAGTCAAGTTCGATCTGAAAGAAGATGAATATCCAGAGATCCAAGAGCAAATTCGAAACAGGAACTGGGAAATCCTAGCTAATCCTGAAACAAAAGTGGGAAGGAATATGGTTCAGCAGTTCTATGCTAATCTGTGGCAAATAGACAGGCAGAGAATATCTGGAACTGCCCTCTATGACTATCGGACCTTGGTCAGAGGAAAGATTGTTCACATCCACCCTGACAAAATCAGGAAGATCTTTAAGCTGTCTCAGCTGAAAGATTACCCAGACTCCTTTAATAGGAGAATGATGAGAACAAACAAGGGCTTGGACAAGATTCTAGAGGATATATGCATCCCTGGAGCCAGGTGGACCACCAGCACCACGGGTGTCCCAAATCAACTCAAGAGAGAAGATCTCAAACCAGTAGCCAGAGGCTGGCTGGACTTCATTGGGCGTTCCATACTGCCCACTAGCAACCGTTCTGAAGTCACTGTTAAAAGAGCATTGATGATTCACTGCATTATGTTGGGAAAAGAAGTAGAAGTTCATCAGTTAATTTCGTGTGAACTTTACATAATAGCAAACAAGAAATCCAAAGACGCCAAGTTGGCTTATCCAAGCATAATTTCTATGCTCTGCAAAGATGCTGGAGTAAGGATGGGAATAACTAAGTATATCTTAGTTGAGCGGCCAATCACTAAAATATCAATGAAAAAACAACAGTTGCAGGATGACCCCATCAAGAGGAGAGCACAGGAATTCCTCCCAGAAATCCCTCAATTTGAATACTGGGAGCATCTTGAGGCATCTGTTTTTAAGTTGCAAGAAGCTATGGACCAAATAAAGGAAGAACAGAATAATCAAAATATCATGCTTTGCAAATTGCTTAGGGAACAAGAGGAGCAAGGGCGTGACTTAAGGGAACTGAAGCGTCAGAAATTAATTCTTGAAGGACCAAGCACCCCACAGACTATAGGAACATCCACTTCCTAAAATACAGGTTGTTAAGTTCTAATTTTAGCTTTAACTCTGAGATAGTTGTTGTTATAGGAATTTACCTTAGAAGATATATAGGGGTAGTGGTAATTAGTATATCTATTTTGATTTTATTTTCAATTAAGTTATAATTTATTTTTCTCATCATCATCAAACATGAATAAAATAGTAGATTTTTAGAATAAATAGGTAATTTATATTTTTCGAGTTCTTAATAAGAAAAATTATAATTAATTATATGTGGTGGCAATATTTTTTGTCTTCTGAATGAATGCTTGAACAGTGCATATTTTTATCTTGAATTTCATGAATGTTAAAATTGTTGGCTCTTGAAAGAATATGGAACACGAAAAATATTATTGATGATCTGAAAAATCATGAATTTGATTCTTGAAGAAAGAAAAAGTAGTGAAAAAAAAAGAGAGAGAGAAAAATTACAAGGAATCATTGGATCAAGAAAAAGAAAAAAAAAACAATAGCCCTTAAAACCAAAAGGCAAGGGTGAAAAGGATCCAAGGCTTTGAGCATCAGTGGATAGGAGCACCCAAGGAAGTAATTCCAGGCCTAAGTGGCTAAATCAAGCTGTCCCTAACCATGTGCTTGTGGCATGCAGGTCCAAGTGAAAAGCTTGAGACTGAGTGGTTAAAGTCGTGATCCAAGGCAAAAGAGTGTGCTTAAGAACTCTGGACACCTCTAATTGGGGTCTTTAGCAAAGCTAAGTCACAATCTGAAAAGGTTCACCCAATTATGTGTCTGTGGCATTTATGTATCCGGTGGTAATACTGGAAAACAAAGTGCTTAGGGCTACGGCCAAGACTCATAAAGTAACTGTGTTCAAGAATCAACATATTACACTAGGAGAATCAATAATACTATCTGAACTCTGAGTTCCAATGGATGCCAATCATTCTGAATTTCAAAGGATAAAGTGAGATGCTAAAACTGTTCGGAAGTCAAAAAGCTACTAGCCCCGCTCATCTAAATAAGAATCTAAGCTCCACTTAAAACTCTGAAATATTATTGCTTCTTAATTTCTTTTCATCCTATTTTATTTATCTAGTTGCTTGAGGACAAGCAACAGTTTAAGTTTGGTGTTGTGATGAGCGGATATTTTATACGCTTTTTGGGGGTAATTTCATGTAGATTTTAGCATGTTTTTATTAGTTTTTAATATAATTTTATTAGTTTTTAAGCAAAAATCATATTTCTGGACTTTACTATGAGTTTGTGTGTTTTTCTATGATTTCAGGTATTTTCTGGCTGAAATTGAGGGAGCTGAGCAAAAATCTGATTTAGGCTGAAAAAGGACTGCTGATGCTGTTGGATTCTGACCTCCCTGCACTCGGAATGGATTTTTTGGAGCTACAGGAGTCCAATTGGCGCGCTCTCAATTGGGTTGTAAAGTAGACATCCAGGAATTTCCAACAATATATAATAGCCCATATTTTGCACGAAGATAGATGACATAAACTGGCGTTTAACGCCAGTTCCATGTTGCAGTCTAGCGTCCAGCGCCAGAAACACGTCACGAACCAGAGTTGAACGCCAGAAACACGTTACAACTTGGCGTTCAACTCCAGAAACAGCCCAGACACGTGAGAAGCTTAAGTCTCAGCCCCAGCACACACCAAGTGGGCCCCAGAAGTGGATTTCTGCACTATCCATCTTAGTTTACTCATTCTCTCTAAACCTAGGTTACTAGTTTAGTATTTAAACAACTTTTAGAGACTTATTTTAAATCTCATGACATTTTTAGATCTGAAATTTGTACCTTTTGGGAGCATGAGTCTCTAAACCCCATTGTTGGGGGTGAGGAGCTCTGCAGCATCTCGATGAATTAATGCAATTATTTCTGTTTCCCATTCAAATATGCTTGTTCCTATCTAAGATGTTCATTCGCGCTTCACTATGAAGGAGGTGATGATCCATGACACTCATCACCTTCCTCACCCCATGAACGTGTGCCTGACAACCATCTTCGTTCTACATCAGATTGAATAAGTATCTCTTAGATTCCTTAATCAGAATCTTCGTGGTGTAAGCTGGAATTGATGGCGGCATTCATGAGAATCTGGAAAGTCTAAACCTTGTCTGTGGTATTCTGAGTAGGATTCTGGGATTGGATGACTGTGACGAGCTTCAAACTCGCGAGTGTTGGGCGTTATGACAAACGCAAAAGAATCAATGGATTCTATTCCGACATGATCGAGAACCAACAGCTGATTAGCCATGCTGTGACAGAGCATTTGGACTGTTTTCACTGAGAGGATGAGAAGTAGCCATTGACAACGGTGACACCCTACATATAGCTTGCCATGGAAGGAGCCTTGCAAATTCTGAAAGTAAGAAAGCAGTATGTTGCAGAGATTCAGAGGACAAAGCATCTCCAAAACTCCAACATATTCTCCATTATTAAGTAACAATTATTTATTTTATGCTCTTTTATTTTTCGTAATTCAAACTGATAATTATAATTGATATCCTGACTAAGAATAATAAAATAACCATAGCTTGCTTCAAGCCAACAATCTCCGTGGGATTCGACCCTTACTCACGTAAGGTATTACTTGGACGACCCAGTGCACTTGCTGGTTAGTTGTGCGAGGTTGTAAGAAGTCTTGATTTTGATATTGGGATTACCATTTCGTGCACCACCTAGGGAAGAACGACTCGGGAGATTAATACTCTCGATTATAGATTGTAGAATTTCTTTGATAATAGATTTTGTGTCGGTTTAGACTATACTACGATTGGTTACTTGATAATTTCTATACCGTCAAAAATTTGTTCATCAAAATGGCGCCGTTGCCGGGGAATGCACATGAGTGCCATGTTTTTGGTTAATGTAAATATGTGAATATTGTAGATATGTTTGTCTTTTGCTTGTTTGTTAGTTTTCATTAGTTTTAGATCTTCATTAGTTTTGTTCCTATTTGCCACTATGAATTCTCGTCCTTGTGGTTTTGGATATGACTATGACTATGTTGTAGGCGATGAAAACTTGAATGATGGCTCACATTATGGGAGAGATGAATTCTTGGGAAGGGAGCCACATCCATATGAGCAATCATCATGGCCACCTCCCCCTTCAAGTTACTATGATGGTAATCCTTCCTATAATGCATATCATTCTTATGGATATGATGATTCTTATCATGGTTATGCCACTCAACTACCATCATTCTATGCACCATACTCTCAACATAGTCCTCAAACACCATCATTCCAACCACCATATTCTCAATCCACATCTTATTTCCACCAATTGCCTCCATACGATCCTAATCTATATTTCCCTTATGCATATCCTTGTGACAATTATGAACAAGCAACCCTTGAATCACCATCACTCCAACATCTTTACCCTCCAAACCAAGTCCCCATGGATGGTACACTTTGTATCATTCTTCAAGAACAAGAAGAGCTCCAAACCTCACTCACTAGTTTCACCTCTACCCTCCAAGAATCTATGTCTCGTATAATTCCACCTTCTACCAACAACCAAAATAACTTCCCACCTCCAAGCTTTGATGAACCTCCTTTCCAACTATATCATGATTTCCCCTCTCTGCCACAAACCTCCATGGAAGCATATCAATGTCCATCAATCCAAGAGCCATACGATCCTACTTATTTTAGCAAGGCGGAAAAAGAATCAAGGGATCGTTTCAAGGAAGAAATAGATCGATTTCATGCAACCATCCACCAAAAGATGGACTCTTGGGATTCATATAACAAGCAAAGCATCTTCACGGATGAATATGAAAAATCAACCGAAGAAATGAGCATGAAGGAGATTTTAGGATCCCAACATGAGGATAAGTAGATGGAGTATGTCTTGCAACAAGTGGAGGAGGAAGAGATCATCGAAGAAGAAGAAACGGTTGAAGAGTTAGAGGAGGTTAAACAAGAGGTTGATGACTGGTCATCATATACCCATTTTTCAAGCTAATTTCACTTGTTTTGTTAGTCTTTATGCACTTTCTTGCATTCTAAGTAAGTGGTTTGGAGTGAAAATGCATAACTTCTTTAAATCAAACAACCACCATGAAATTAATGTTAACTCATGAGGTTTAAGCTAAATTTAATTGATTTTTAATTGATTTATAAGCCTTGTGAGTTTAGTGATACTTGGAGTGGTTGTTTTGGTTTATTGTAGGTGAAGAAAAGAAGAAAAGAGGAAAGCGTGGCTTAAGGAAGCGTGGCCCAAGGAGAAAAAGGCGTGGCGCATAATGGAGGAAGCAAGCATTGCCTTCCACAAGGGCACACTGCCCTCTAGGAGGGCAACATAAGGGAACAAAGCTTGAAAGGCAACTCTGCCCTGCCCACGACAAGGGCAGAGCATAAATCTGTGCCTTGGAATCAAGAAGATCAAAACATTGCCCTGCCCTCCTCAAGGGCAGTATCGGGCTCACCAAGGGAAGAAATTCAAAGAAAAAGTTCACCTATGCTTGCTACAAGAATTGAACACGGCACCATGAGGAAGCAAGGAATTAAGCCTCACTTTGGTACCAAGAGAACCAAGGAAAATGGGTAGCGTGTGTGTCATCCAAGTTTCGAACACGGGGCTTCAAGTTGGAAACATTGCCCTGCCCTCCGCGAGGGCAGGGCAGCATTTTGTTGTGGCACGGTCAGCGCACCATTCTGGCGCACCAAGGGGGCTTCGGCAGCATCAATCTGGCGCACAGGCATCAAATCTGGCGCATCAAAAATTTCTGCCTTGAGCTCCGCAAGGGCAGGGCAGCATCCTGCAGCACCAACTCGTCCAAACGCGCACGCAAAGCACCAACACGCACCATTTTCTGCCCTGCCCTCCACAAGGGCAGGGCAGCCTCCTGGAAGCAATCTTTCATGGGCCAAAAATTGAATTAAAAATCCAATTTAATTCATTTCTTCACCAAATCAAAAGCCCATCCAAATCCCAAGATCCAAGAATAGAAAGTGTATAAATAGGAGCTAGTTTGATGTAATTAGGACCTTTGACTTGATTTTTGAATTTTGCACTTTCTTTGGAGCTTTGAATTTTGCAACTTTTCTTTGAGAGACTTGACCGAGATTTCAGAGAATTAGGGAGGGGAATTGATCTCTCTTCTTCCTCGTTCTTGCTCGAGCAATTCTACTTTTCTTGTTTGAGTCTTGGGTGTTAAGAATTGAGGAAATTCTGTCTCAATCTCCACTCAAGAGCTCTTTAATTTCTCTTCTGCATAATTGAACTCATTTACATTCCCTTTACTGCTTCTTCTTCAATTTCTCATCAATTGCTTTGAGAACTTGGATCTGGGAAGGCAATTGAGATCTAGGCTTTGCTACCTAGTCTCTGGAGTCCTGAGATCCCAATTTCCTTTTGGTTCTTCTGTGAACCTTTGCTGCACTTAATTTCCTTACTGTTTGAGTTCTAATTGCTTCTAATTCAATTTCTGCTCTATTAATTGTTGCAATTCAATTTTTCTTTGCTTAGATTCTGAAATCCCAGTCCTCAAATCCCTTTTACATTCAAGCAGTTTATATTACTTGCATTTTAAGTTACTGTAATTTACATTTCTTGCACTTTAAGTTTCAGTCATTTACTTTCTTGTTCTTTAAGATTCAGCAAGTTTACTTTCCTGCTCTTTAATTTACTGCAATTCTCCCCTCTCCCTTTACATTCCAAGCAATTTAGCTTCTGTTAAATACAAACCACTCAACCAAAACTTAATTCGCTTGACTAAATCAACCACTAAACTAAAATTGCTCAATCCTTCAATCCCTGTGGGATCGACCTCACTCATGTGAGTTATTATTACTTGATGCGACCCGGTACACTTGCCGGTGAGTTTTGTGTCGGATCGTTTTCCGCACATCAAGTTTTTGGCGCCGTTGCCGGGGATTGAATTAGATTGACAATGATTAAGTAAGGTGGTGGTCTAGATTAAGCATTTTTTTTTCTTTTTAACTAAGCACATTAACTGTTTGACACATTGTGTCACCTAACTGATGAGCGGATAATTTATACGCTTTTTGGCATTGTTTTTAGGTAGTTTTTAGTAAGTTCAAGCTACTTTTAGGGATGTTTTCCTTAGTTTTTATGTTAAATTCACATTTCTGGACTTTACTATGAGTTTGTGTGTTTTTCTGTGATTTCAGGTAAATTCTGACTGAAATTGAGGGATTTGAGCAAAACTCTGAAAAAGGCTGACAAAAGGACTGCTGATGCTGTTGGAATCTGACCTCCCTGCACTCGAAATGGATTTTCTGGAGCTACAGAACTCCAATTGGCGCGCTCTCAACGGCGTTGGAAAGTAGACATCCAGGGCTTTCCAGCAATATATAATAGTCCATACTCTATTCGGAAATTGATGACGTAACTTGGCGTAGAACGCCAAGTACATGCTGCTGTCTGGAGTTAAACTCCAGAAAAACGTCATGATCCGGAGTTGAACGCCCAAAACACGTCATAACTCGGAGTTCAACTCCAAGAGAAGCCTCAGCTTGTGGATTGATCAAGCTCAGCCCAAGCATACACCAAGTGGGCCCCGGAAGTGGATTTATACATCAATTACTTACTCATGTAAACCCTAGTAGCTAGTCTAGTATATATAGGACCTCTTACTATTGTATTAGACATCTTTGGTCTCAGTTTTGTTTTATTCTTCATCCTAAGAGGCTATTGATCACGTTTTAGGGGGCTGGCCATTCGGCCATGCCTGAACCTTTTACTTATGTATTTTCAACGGTGGAGTTTCTGCACACCATAGATTAAGGGTGTGGAGCTCTGCTGTACCTCAAGTATTAATGCAGTTCTATTTTCTTTTATTCAATTCTCTCTTATTCTTATTCCAAGATATTCATTCGCACCCAAGAACATGATGAATGTGATGATTAGATAACCCTCATTATCATTCTCACTTATGAACGCACGTGATTGACAACCACTTCCGTTCTACATGCAACAGAGCTTGAATGTGTATCTCTTAGATTTCCCAACAGAATCTTCGTGGTATAAGTTAGATAGATGGCGGCATTCATGAGGATCCGGAAAGTCTAAACCTTGTCTATGGTATTCCGAGTAGGATTCTAGGATTGAATGACCGTGACGAGCTTCAAACTCCTGAAGGCTGGGCGTGATGACAAGCGCAAAAGAGTCAATGGATTCTATTCCAACCTGATTGAGAACCGACAGATGATTAGCCATGCGAGTGACAGCCGCAGAGGACCATTTTCACTGAGAGGATGGGATGTAGCCACTGACAACGGTGATGCCCTACATACAGCTTGCCATGGAAAAGAGTAAGAAGAATTGAGTTGAAGCAGTAGGAGAGCAGGCGTCCTTGAGCCTTACAGTATCTCCATACGCTTATCTGAAATTCCTACCAATGAATCTGCATAAGTGTTCTATCCCTTTTATTATTTCATCTATTTTCTTATTATTAATTTCAGAAACCATAAACAATTTTAATCTGCCTAACTGAGATTTACAAGGTAACCATAGCTTGCTTCATACCAACAATCTCTGTGGGATCGACCCTTACTCACGTAAGGTTTATTACTTGGACGACCCAGTACACTTGCTGGTTAGTTGAACGGAGTTGTGGATTCAACCAGTGTCATAATAATGACTTCATACAAAATAGTTAGAACATTGATCACAATTTCGTCCACCAAGTTTTTGGCGCCGTTGCCGGGGATTATTCGAGTATGGACAACTGACGGTTCATCTTGTTGCTCAGATTAGGTAACTTTCTTTTCAAAAATCTTTTTCAAAATTTTTCTTTTATTTTTCGTTTTTCTAAACTTTGTTTTCGAAAAAAAAAATAATAAAAATCCAAAAAATTAGAAAATCAAAAAAAAAAATTTTGTGTTCTTGTTTGAGTCGTGAGTCAATTTTTAAGTTTGGTGTCAATTGCATGCTTTTAAAAATTTTTCTTGCATTTTTCGAAAATCCCATGCATTCATAGTGTTCTTCATGATCTTCAAGTTGTTCTTGACAAGTCTTCTTGTTTGATCTTGATGAGTTCTTGTTGTGTGTTGGTTGTTGTTTTTCATATGCATTTTTTGTTTGTTAGAGTCCATGCATTAAAGATTTCTAAGTTTGGTGTCTTGCATGTTTTCTTTGCATCAAAAATTTTTCAAAATTATGTTCTTGATGTTCATCATGATCTTCAAAGTGTTCCTGGTGTTCATCTTGACATTCATAGTGTTCTTGCATGCATCTTGTGTTTTAATCCAAAATTTTTATGTTTTGGGTCATGTTTGTGTTTTTCTCTCTCCTCATTAAAAATTCAAAAATCAAAAAAATATCTTTTTCTTATTTCCCTCCAAATTTTCGAAATTTTGGGTTGACTTGGTCAAAAATTTTTAAAATTAGTTGTTTCTTACAAGTCAAGTCAAAATTTCAATTTTAAAAAAATCTTATCTTTTCAAAATCTTTTTCAAAAATCATATCTTTTTCATTTTTTTTCTATTTTTCGAAATTTTTTTTAAAAATATTTTTCAAAATCTTTTTCTTATCTTTTATATCATATTTTCAAAAACATGCTAACAATTAATGTGATTGATTCAAAAATTTGAAGTTTGTTACTTTCTTGTTAAGAAAGGTTCAATCTTTAAATTCTAGAATCTTATCTTGTAGTTTCTTGTTAGTGAAGTCATTTTAAAAAAATTAAATCTTTTTCAAAATATCTTTTTATTAAAACTTTTATCTTATCTTTTTATCTTATCCTTTTTAAAATTTTATATTTTTAAAAATTTAATTTCAAAATATCTTATCTAACTCCTTTTCTTCTTATCTTTTTCAAATTTGATTTCAAATCTTTTTCAATCAACTAACTAACTTCTTGTTTGTTTCTTATCTTTTTCAAAACCACCTAACTACTTTTCCCTCTCTAATTTTCGAAAATATCTCACCCCTTTTTCAAAAGTTCTTTTTAATTAACTAATTGTTTCATGTTTTAAATTCAATTACATTTATCTCTAATTTTCGAAAATCACTAACCCCTTCTTTAAAATTATTTTTGAAATTCTCTTTCTCTTTTCTTCTTCTATTTAATTATTTAATTACTAACACTTCTCTCCACCTCTCTTCATCCAAAATCCGAATCTCCCTCTTCATTCTTCTACCCCTTCTTTTTCTACTAACATAAAGGAATCTCTATACTGTGACATAGAGGATTCCTCTTTCTTTTCTTGTTGTCTCCTCTTTCATATGAGCAGGAACAAGGATAAAGGCACTCTTGTTGAAATTGATCCAGAACCTGAAAGGACTCTGAAGAGAAAATTAAGAGAAGCTAAATTAAATTATTCTAAAGGTAACCTGTCAGAAATTTTTGAACAAGAGAAGGAGATGGCAGCCAAAAATAATAATAATGCAAGGAGAATGCTTGGTGATTTTACAAAACCAACGTCCAAGTTTGATGGAAGAAGCATCTCCATTCTTGCCATTGGAGCCAATAATTTTGAGCTTAAGACTCAACTAGTTGCATTAATGCAACAAAACTGCAAGTTTTATGGACTTCCATCTGAAGATCCTTATCAGTTTTTAACTGAGTTCTTGCAGATCTGTGAGACTGTAAAGACGAATGGGGTTGATCCTGAAGTCTACAGACTCATGCTTTTCCCTTTTGCTGTAAGAGACAGAGCTAGAGTATGGTTGGATTCACAACCCAAGGATAGCCTGGACTCATGGGATAAGCTGGTCACTGCCTTCTTGGATAAATTCTTTCCTCCTCAAAAGCTGAGCAAGCTAAGAGTGGATGTTCAAACCTTCAAACAAAAAGATGGTGAATCCCTCTATGAAGCTTGGGAAAGATACAAGCAGCTGACCAAAAGATGTCCATCTGACATGTTTTCAGAATGGACCATATTAGATATATTCTATTATGGTCTCTCTGAATTTTCGAAAATGTCATTGGACCATTCTGCAGGTGGATCTATTCACCTGAAGAAAACACCTGAAGAGGCTCAAGAACTCATTGACATGGTTGCAAATAACCAGTTCATGTACACTTCTGATTGGAATTCCGTGAACAATGGGATACCTCAGAAGAAAGGAGTTCTTGAAATTGACACTCTGAATGCCATATTGGCTCAGAACAAAGTGTTGACTCAACAGGTCAACATGATCTCTCAAAATCTGAATGGATTGCAACATGCATCCAATAGTACTAGAGAGGCAGCTTCTGAAGAAGCTTATGATCCTGAGAACCCTGCCATGGCAGAGGTTAATTACATGGGTGAACCTTATGGAAACACCTATAACTCATCATGGAGAAATCATCCAAATTTCTCATGGAAGGATCAACAAAAACCTCAACAAGGTTTTAACAATGGTGGACGAAACAGGCTGGGCAATAGCAAGCCATATCCATCATCTTCTCAGCAACAGACAAAGAATTCTGAACAAAACACTTCTAATTTAGCCAATGTAGTCTCTGATCTGTCAAAAGCCACTTTCAGTTTTATGAATGAAACAAGATCCTCCATTAGAAATTTGGAGGCACAAGTGGGCCAGCTGAGTAAGAAAGTCATTAAAACCCCTCCCAGTATTCTCCCAAGCAATACAGAAGAGAATCCAAAAGGAGAGTGCAAGGCCATTGACATAGTCAATATGGCCGAATGCACAAGGGAGGAGGAGGACGAAAATCCCAGTGAGAAAGACCTCCTAGGATGTTCCTCAAGCAAGAAGGAGTTTCCTATTAAGGATCCAAAGGAATCTGAGGCTCATATAGAGACCATAGAGATTCCATTACATTTCCTTCTGCCATTCATGAGCTCTGAAGACTATTCTTCCTCAGAAGAGGATGAAGATGTAACTGGAGAGCAAATTGCTCAATATTTAGGAGCTATCATGAAGCTGAATGCCAAGTTGTTTGGTAATGAGACTTTGGAAAGTGAACCTCCCTTGCTCATTAATGAACTGGATACTTGGATTCAGAAAATTCTACCTCAAAAGAAACAAGATCCTGGCAAGTTCTCAATACCTTGTACCATAGGCACCATGATCTTTGAAAAAGCTCTGTGTGACCTGGGGTCAGGGATAAATCTAATGCCACTCTCTGTAATGGAGAAGCTGGGGATCATTGAGGTACAACCTGCCTTGTTTTCATTACAACTGGCAGACAAGTCATTGTGACAAGCTTATGGAATAATAGAGGACGTGCTAGTAAAGGTTGAAGGCCTTTACATCCCTGTTGATTTCATAATCTTAGACACTAGGAAGGAAGAGGATGATTGCATCATCCTTGGAAGACCTTTCCTAGCCACAGCAGGAGCTGTGATAGATGTCAACAGAGGTGAATTAGTTCTTCAATTAAATGGAGACTACCTTGTATTTAAGGCACATGGCCATCCCTCTGTGACAAAAGAGAGTAAGCATGAAGAGCTTCTCTCAGTTCAGAGTCAAGAAGAACCCACACAGTCAAACTCTAAGTTTGGTGTTGTGAGGCCACAACCAAACTCTAAGTTTGGTGTTAAGATCCCATATCCAAACTCTAAGTTTGGTGTGGACAACTATACAACATTGACCTGATCACCTTGTGGCTCCATGAGAGCCACAGTCAAGCTATTGACATTAAAGAAGCGCTTGTTAGGAGGCAACCCAATTTTATTTATCTAATTTCTATTTTATTGTTATTTTGTGTTTTATTAGGTACATGATCATGAGGAGTCACGAAAAAAATCAAAAAAATTAAAAACAAAGTCAAAAAAACAGAAGAAAAAATTTTTCACCCTGGAGGACGCACAGGCTGGCGTTCAACGCCAGTAAGATGCATCTGGCTGGCGTTCAACGCCAGAACAGAGAACCATTCTGGCGCTGAACGCCAGAAACAAGCAACATCCTGGCGCTGAACGCCAGAAATGTGCCCAGAGAGGAAAAACTGGCGCTGAACGCCATTAACAAGCATGAAACTGGCGTTCAACGCCAGAAATATGCTTTACATGGGCGTTGAACGCCCAGAACGTGCACCAATGGGCGTTTAAACACCAGAATGACGCACAAAGGCATTTTACATGCCTATTTGGTGCAGGGATGGAATTCCTTGACACCACAGGATCTGTGGACCCTACAGGATCACCTCAGGATCTGTGGACCCCACAGGATCCCCACCTAACATATTCCCACCTTACCTTTTAATCCTAATCACACTCTCCTAATCCAAAATCACTCTTCCCCATGTCACACTTCCCAACACCTTTCACCAATCACCTCAACTCCTCTTCCCAATTACCCCATTCACCACTCACATCCACCCACTCTTCCCCATAAACCCCACCTACCTTAAAAAATTCAAACCAATTTCCCTCCCATTCCCACCCAAATGGCCGAACCTACCTTCCCCCCTTTCCCTATAAATACCCTTCCATTCTACTTCATTTTCACACAACACAACCCCTCCTTATTCACCTAAAGCCGAAACTACCCCTCTCCCTCTCTACCACTTTTTCTTCTTCTTCTTCTTCTCTTCTTTCTTTTATTGCTCGAGGGTGAGCAATATTTTAAGTTTGGTGTGGTAAAAGCATAAGCTTTTTTTTTTGTTTTTCCATTACCAATGGCACCTAAGGCCGGAGTATCCTCTAGAAAAGGAAAAGGGAAGACAAAAGCTTCCACCTCCGAGTCATGGGAGATGGAAAGATTCATCTCCAAGAGCCATCAAGACCACTTCTATGATGTTGTGGCAAAGAAGAAGGTGATCCCTGAGGTCCCTTTCAAGCTCAAGAAGAATGAGTATCCGGAGATCCGACATGAAGTTCAAAGAAGAGGTTGGGAAGTCTTAACCAACCCCATGCAACAAGTCGGAATCTTAATGGTTCAAGAGTTCTATGCCAATGCATGGATCACTAGGAACCATGACCAAGGTATGAACCCAAGTCCAAAGAATTATCTCACAATGGTTAGGGGGAAATACTTGGATTTTAGTCCGGAAAATGTAAGGTTGGCATTCCACTTGCCTATGATGCAAGGTGATGAATGCCCCTACACTAGAAGGGTCAACTTTGATCAAAGGTTGGACCAAGTCCTTATGGATATTTGTGTGGAAGGAGCTCAATGGAAGAGAGACTCCAAAGGCAAGCCAGTCCAACTAAGAAGATTGGACCTCAAGCCTATAGCTAGAGGATGGTTGGAGTTCATTCAACGCTCCATCATTCCTACTAGCAACCGATCTGAAGTTACTGTGGATCGGGCCATCATGATTCATAGCATCATGATTGGAGAGGAAGTAGAAGTTCATGAGGTCATCTCCAATGAAATCTACAAAATAGCCGACAAGCCCTCACCTATGGCACAGCTAGCTTTTCCTCACCTTATTTGCCATCTATGTTACTCAGCTGGAGTTATCATAGAAGGAGATGTCTCCATTGAAGAAGACAAGCCCATCACCAAGAAAAGGATGGAGCAAGCAAGAGAAGCCCCTCACGGTCCTCAAGAAGTGCATCATCAAGAAATCCCTGAGGTGCCTCAAGGGATGCACTTTCCTCCAAACAACTATTGGGAGCAACTCAACACCTCCTTAGAAGATTTAAGCCACAATGTGGAACAATTAAGGGTGGAACATCATGAGCACTCCATCATTCTCCAAGAAATAAGAGAAGATCAAAGAGCAATGAGGGAGGAGCAACAAAGGCAAGGAAGGGACATAGAAGAGCTTAAGAACATCATTGGTCCTTCAAGAAGAAGACGCCACTAGAGGTGGATTCATTCCTTGTTCTCTATTTCTTTCTGTTTTTCGGTTTTTAGTATT
The DNA here is from genome assembly GCF_014773155.1 of Arachis stenosperma. Lineage (NCBI taxonomy): Eukaryota > Viridiplantae > Streptophyta > Magnoliopsida > Fabales > Fabaceae > Arachis > Arachis stenosperma. Next base: position 127,877,472 of record NC_080385.1, on the reverse strand, counting down.
GTGTTTATCTATGTTTTATGTCTTTATTTCATGATCATTAGTATGTAACCATGCCTTAAAGCTATGAATAAAATCCATTACTCCTTCACCCCTCTTAAAAGAAAAATGTTTTAATTCAAAAGAACAAGAAGTACATAAATTTCGAAAATAGCTCTTGAATTTAGTTTAATTATATTGATGTGGTGACAATACTTTTTGTTTTCTGAATGAATGCTTGAACAGTGCATATGTCTTTTGATCTTGTTGTTTATGAATGTTAAAATTGTTGGCTCTTGAAAGAATGATGAACAAAGAGAAATGTTATTGATGATCTGAAAAATCATGAAATTGATTCTTGAAGCAAGAAAAAGCAGTGAAAAAGAAGAAGCATTCGAAAAAAAAAAAGAGTATATAGAAAAAGAAGGAGCAGTAGAAAAAGCCAATAGCCCTTAAAACCAAAAGGCAAGGGTAAAAAGGATCCAAGGCTTTGAGCATCAATGGATAGGAGGGCCCAAGGAAATAAAATCCAGGCCTAAGCGGCTAAATCAAGTTGTCCCTAACCATGTGCTTGTGTCATGAAGGTCCAAGTAAAAAGCTTGAGACTGAGTGGTTAAAGTCGTGATCCAAAGCAAAAGAGTGTGCTTAAGAGCTCTGGACACCACTAACTGGGGACTTTAGCAAAGCTAAGTCACAATCTGAAAAGGTTCACCCAGTTATGTGTCTGTGGCATTTATGTATCCGGTGGTAATACTGGAAAACAAAGTGCTTAGGGCCACGGCCAAGACTCATAAGTAGCTGTGTTCAAGAATCAACATGCTTAACTAGGAAAGTCAATAACACTATCCAAAATTCTAAGTTCCTAAAGAAGCCAATCATTCAGAACTACAAAGGAAAAAGTGAGATGCCAAAACTGTTCAGAAGCAAAAAGCTACAAGTCCCGCTCATCTAATTATAATTAATATTCATTGATATTCTGGAATTTATAGTATATTCTCTTCTTTTTATCCTATTTGATTTTCAGTTGCTTGGGGACAAGCAACAATTTAAGTTTGGTGTTGTGATGAGCGGATAATTTATACGCTTTTTGGCATTGTTTTTAGGTAGTTTTTAGTAAGTTCAAGCTACTTTTAGGGATGTTTTCCTTAGTTTTTATGTTAAATTCACATTTCTGGACTTTACTATGAGTTTGTGTGTTTTTCTGTGATTTCAGGTAAATTCTGACTGAAATTGAGGGATTTGAGCAAAACTCTGAAAAAGGCTGACAAAAGGACTGCGGATGCTGTTGGAATCTGACCTCCCTGCACTCGAAATGGATTTTCTGGAGCTACAGAACTCCAATTGGCGCGCTCTCAACGGCGTTGGAAAGTAGACATCCAGGGCTTTCCATCAATATATAATAGTCCATACTCTATTCGGAAATTGATGACGTAACTTGGCGTTGAACGCCAAGTACATGCTGCTGTCTGGAGTTAAACGCCAGAAAAACGTCATGATCCGGAGTTGAACGCCCAAAACACGTCATAACTCGGAGTTCAACTCCAAGAGAAGCCTCAGCTCGTGGATTGATCAAGCTCAGCCCAAGCATACACCAAGTGGGCCCCGGAAGTGGATTTATACATCAATTACTTACTCATGTAAACCCTAGTAGCTAGTCTAGTATATATAGGACCTCTTACTATTGTATTAGACATCTTTGGTCTCAGTTTTGTTTTATTCTTCATCCTAAGAGGCTATTGATCACGTTTTAGGGGGCTGGCCATTCGGCCATGCCTGAACCTTTTACTTATGTATTTTCAACGGTGGAGTTTCTGCACACCATAGATTAAGGGTGTGGAGCTCTGCTGTACCTCAAGTATTAATGCAGTTCTATTTCTTTTATTCAATTCTCTCTTATTCTTATTCCAAGATATTCATTCGCACCCAAGAACATGATGAATGTGATGATTAGATAACCCTCATTATCATTCTCACTTATGAACGCACGTGATTGACAACCACTTCCGTTCTACATGCAACAGAGCTTGAATGTGTATCTCTTAGATTCCCCAACAGAATCTTCGTGGTATAAGTTAGATAGATGGCGGCATTCATGAGGATCCGGAAAGTCTAAACCTTGTCTATGGTATTCCGAGTAGGATTCTAGGATTGAATGACTGTGACGAGCTTCAAACTCCTGAAGGCTGGGCGTGATGACAAGCGCAAAAGAATCAATGGATTCTATTCCAACCTGATTGAGAACCGACAGATGATTAGCCATGCGAGTGACAGCCGCAGAGGACCATTTTCACTGAGAGGATGGGATGTAGCCACTGACAACGGTGATGCCCTACATACAGCTTGCCATGGAAAGGAGTAAGAAGAATTGAGTTGAAGCAGTAGGAGAGCAGGCGTCCTTGAGCCTTACAGTATCTCCATACGCTTATCTGAAATTTCTACCAATGAATCTGCATAAGTGTTCTATCCCTTTTATTATTTCATCTATTTTCTTATTATTAATTTCAGAAACCATAAACAATTTTAATCTGCCTAACTGAGATTTACAAGGTAACCATAGCTTGCTTCATACCAACAATCTCTGTGGGATCGACCCTTACTCACGTAAGGTTTATTACTTGGACGACCCAGTACACTTGCTGGTTAGTTAAACGGAGTTGTGGATTCAACCAGTGCCATAATAATGACTTCATACAAAATAGTTAGAACATTGATCACAATTTCGTCCACCACTAACCCTCTAACCACATTCTAGCATTAGAATGTCCATGTTTCATTTGGTTTGTTTGTGATTCTTGCAAGTCATGAATGCTGAGGTGCGTGAAGAGGGAATGAGCAACAATACCCAGCCTGCAAGAAGGGTGTTGGCCTCTTACACTATCCCCAATGCAAGAAACTGCGGGAGTAGCATACTCACTCCCAATGTTAATGCAAATAATTTTGAGTTAAAGCCTCAACTTATCACTCTGGTGCAGAACAATTGCTCCTATGGAGGAAGTCCACTTGAAGATCCAAACCAACACTTATCCATCTTCCTCAGGATTTGTGAAACTGTCAAAACAAGTGGTGTGCATCCAGACATCTACAAGCTACTGCTGTTTCCATTCTCTCTGAAGGATAAGGCCACCCAATGGCTAGAGACATTTCCCAAAGAAAGCATCAATAATTGGGAAGACTTAGTGAGCAAATTCCTAGCCAAGTTCTATCCTCCCCAAAGGATTATCAAGCTGAAAACAGAGGTGCAAACATTCATTCAAATAGATGGAGAGTCGTTGTATGAAGCCTGGGAGAGATACAAGGCCTTAATCAGAAAATGTCCCCCAGAAATGTTTAGTGAGTGGGATAGACTCCAAAACTTCTATGAAGGGTTGACCCAGAAAGCTCAAGAAGCATTAGATCATTCAGCAGGAGGCTCATTGCAGTTAATGAAGACAGCAGAGGAAGCCCAAAACCTCATAGAAATGGTGGCAAACAATCAATATTTCTTTGCTCATCAAAGACAACGCCAACCAGCCCAGAGAAGGGATGTGCTGGAGCTTGAAGGTGTTGACGTTCTCCTGGCACAAAACAAACAGATGCATCAACAACTTCAGCAACAAATAGAAATAATGGCCAAGAAAATTGATGGACTGCAAGGTGTTGCAGTAAACACACAACGCCAATCTCAAACCCCACATGGGTGGAATCAATCTGAAGAAAGTTTTGGGACATTCAATTTTGAGCAACAAAGCCCTGAGCAGGTGCAATACATGAACAACACTTCAAGTTCATTTCAACAAAATTTTCATGGTGATGCACACAAGACACCCTAGAAGATTCATTCTAATTCAAGGTGGGGTGAGCATCAGAATCAAGGACAAAGGGACTTCAACTCTGGCAGCCTCAGCAACACAAGCAACCATAACCATTCATCCAATAATACTAACCACTTCAAAAATTCACAAAACACATATCACCAACCCCATAATAACTCACAAAACCACCAGAATAACTTTTCCACATCCATATCCCACCCACAAAGTACCCCCACAATTAATTCAAACAACTTCCAACAACAACCATCTCATTTCACACAACCACAACCAAATCCAGACTCTCAAAGAATCTCAAGTCTAGAGAAAATGATGGAAAAACTCATGAAAAATCAAGAGATGGCAAGACAAGATCAGGAAGCTGCAAGGAAAGATCAGACCCTGGCATTCAAAAACCAAGAAACCTCAATCAGAAACCTTAAGAGACACATGGGGCAAATGGCTAAGCAAATTTCAGAAATGGATGAGAAGAGAGCAAATGCCTTCCCCAATGTCACTGAAGAACACCCAAGGGACAAAGGAAAAGCCACAAAATGGGAGGAGTGCAAAGTAATCACAGTGGGAAGTGAGAAGACTATGAAGAAGGAAGCCATCAATCAGGACAAACACAACAGAGAAGTTCCACAAGAAGAGACAGAAGGGAAAAGTAAAGAGGATCAAGAAACCAAAAATGTACAAATTTCAAAGGGATACAAGAACACCCTTGAATCACAACTACAAGAGAAGAGGGAAGGAGTGAATCCTTATGTCCCCAAACTTCCATACCCTCAGAGGTTTAAAAAAGAAAATGAGGATAAGCAATACTCAAAATTTCTAGACAAATTCAAGACACTCAGCATCAATATTCCTTTCTTGGAAGCACTTGAACAGATGCCACTATATGCCAAATTCATGAAGGAAGTACTGACAAAGAAAAGATCCTCGAAGGAAGGACAGATTGTTGAGATGACAAAGGAATGTAGTGCTATCCTCCAAAGAGAGTTGCCAGAGAAGAAAGATGATCCTGGGAGTTTTTACATACCTTGCACCATAGGAAAGATAACAATTGAGAAGTCATTCTGTAACCTCGGTGCAAGCATAAACTTGATGCCTTTGTCTCTAATGAGGAAACTTAAAATTTCTGAGCTGAAGTCCACACGAATAGTTCTCCAAATGGCTGACAAATCCACTAAGCAAGCACTGGGAGTTGTGGAGAATGTGTTGGTAAAAGTGGGAAAATTTTTTCTCCCTGCTCACTTTGTTATCTCAGATATAGAAGAGGACCCTGACATTCCCATCATCCTGGGAAGGCCTTTCCTAGCTACGGGCAGAGCATTGATAGATGTGGAAAAAGGGGAATTATTGCTGAGAGTGCATGATGAGCATCTAGCATTCCATGTTTTTAAAATCTTGCATGAACCCATTCAAGAAGAAGATTTTTTGAAGGATAAGGCCAGAGATCAAAGTTTGAAGGAGGCAGTCAATGAGTTAACTCCAAGACTCCTAAATCCATGTTTGAAAGCAGTAGAAATGGTGCAACAAACCAAAGAAGTCAAGGAGGAACTAGATCCAAAACCCCCAGATGAGAAATTCAGCATCCCAGATAAAGAACCACCAAGGCAGGGAGTATCTCTTGAGAAAGAAAAGAAGAAGAGGCCAAGAGGGTGGAGAAATAAGAAGATCCCTACTGAAGGCTTTTCACCAGGGGATAAAGTGGTGTTAAACACCCAACCAATGAAGGTGTCTCCACAATTATCTGAATACTACACTATGAACCGGGTCCTTTCACTTGAACACCTAGAGATCATCAAAGAGGAGACTGGAAGGAAGTTCACAATAAGAGGTGAAAAGCTGAGGCACTATGATTTTCAGCCTCCATGATCAAAGAATAGAGGATGTCAAGCTAATGACAATAAAGAAGCGCTTGTTGGGAGGCAACCCAACCTGAGGTAGTTTTCTTTTCATAGCTTTTTCAATAAAGATGTTGAATAATTGGTATGCATTGCAAGGAGCTAAGTTTGGTGTTGCACACCAAAACAATTTAAGGGAGAATGAAGGATTCTAAGTTTGGTGTTCCACCAAAAAAATCTCACTTAAAAGCACATTCTCACTTCCTGCACAATGATAGCTCCAAGCAATCAGACAAATTATTCAACTATTTAACTGCTTTCTAGCTTTGATTCCATAACCTTTAGCAAGGACACAGGGTTTCAAATATGGTTAACTTGTTGCATCTGAGACAGTGGCAAATAATTAAGTTTGGTGTTCACACACCAAAATAAATCCAAGAGCCACACTCAATTTATGCATACTAACCATACACTTAAGGGCTTGAGAAGCAAGCAACTTTGAGAATTATGCAGGACATGAGTCAATAATTGAAGATATGGTGAATCTTAACTCAAAGAAAACACAACAGAAGGAAGAATCAAAGGTCTGCAACTTCAAAGGTTGTATCTAAACTTAATCCTTACTGCTGTGAATTGTTTTGAACATGGGAACCATTATATATCTTGCTAAAGTGTTTATCTAGTTGCAAGTGAAGTTGTTTGATCAAGTATGATAATCTGCATAATGCTTGTCATTCATCACTTAGCTTGAATTTTGTTTTGTTTCCCATATGCTTGAATAAAAGAGATTTTGTTTGAATTGAAAAGTAAAAATCCAATGTTGCATAAGTAGAATGGAAGTTAATGGTGGTATATATGTTTGATTAAATGCATAACTCATGAAATAATTGTTGCATAATATCATTTTCATTTAAGTGAAAGTTAGCTTGCTGTTACAAAGATTCTTATCAATAAAAGAAAAAGCCCTTGGGAACAAAAACAGAAAGAAAAGGAAGAAGAAAAAGCCAAAATGGCAAGAAAAACAAAGAATAAAGGTTGGACACCAATAGCTTGGACCCTAGGACATATGACTGTGGTGTTCTTGTACTAAGATATGCTTGGATGAGTAAATTCTAAGGGGTATTTTAAAACCCGGTCACTTAGATCAACTGATTTGGGATGGCCAATTGAAAGTCCACAATAAAGAGCAACTTAGATACAGAACATTTAGTTATCCAAAGAGATGCTGGGCATCAATGATCCTAGGAAGAAATAGTGAGCCATGTGTCTGTGGTGGAAAGATGTTGAGTAAAAGAAAAAAATAAAGCCAAAGGCTACTACTGCAACATTAGACACCAAACCTCCAAAAGAATAAGCTTGTCAAGCATTATAAGAAAGAAAAGTTAGCAAGGGAGTAATTAAAAAGTAAGTCTTATAACAGCAAGATTAGCAAGCCTTTGATGAAAAATGTATATTATGTAACAGCAAACAATAACTTGAGTTATCATTGTCTGTATAAAGACTCCATAAATCAAGTTCTGCTATTTGCTTAATAAGGATATGTTTCTTTTCTTGTTCATTTCATTTTCTCTTAGTTTTGATGCTTGCTTGGGGACAAGCAAGATTTAAGTTTGGTGTTGTGATGACTGGTCATCATATACCCATATTTCAAGCTAATTTCACTTGTTTTGTTAGTCTTTATGCACTTTCTTGCATCCTAAGTAAGTGGTTTGGAGTGAAAATGCATAACTTCTTTAAATCAAACAACCACCATGAAATTAATGTTAACTCATGAGGTTTAAGCTAAATTTAATTGATTTTTAATTGATTTATAAGCCTTGTGAATTTAGTGATACTTGGAGTGGTTGTTTTGGTTTATTGTAGGTGAAGAAAAGAAGAAAAGAGGAAAGCGTGGCTTAAGGAAGCGTGGCCCAAGGAGAAAAAGGCGTGGCGCATAATGGAGGAAGCAAGCATTGCCCTCCACAAGGGCACACTGCCCTCTAGGAGGGCAACATAAGGGAACAAAGCTTGAAAGGCAACTCTGCCCTGCCCACGACAAGGGCAGAGCAAAAATCTGTGCCTTGGAATCAAGAAGATCAAAACATTGCCCTGCCCTCCTCAAGGGCAGTATCGGGCTCACCAAGGGAAGAAATTCAAAGAAAAAGTTCACCTATGCTTGCTACAAGAATCGAACACGGCACCATGAGGAAGCAAGGAATTAAGCCTCACTTTGGTACCAAGAGAACCAAGGAAAATGGGTAGCGTGTGTGTCATCCAAGTTTCGAACACGGGGCTTCAAGTTAGAAACATTGCCCTGCCCTCCACGAGGGCAGGTGGTGCACGAAATTGCAATCACACTTTTGCAATCCCGCACAACTAACCAGCAAGTGCACTGGGTCGTCCAAGTAATACCTTACGTGAGTAAGGGTCGATCCCACGGAGATTGTCGGCTTGAAGCAAGCTATGGTTATCTTGTAAATCTTAGTCAGGATATCAAAAATTATCAGGATTGATTGTGAAAGGCAAAAGAACATGAAATAAGTACTTGTTTTGCAGTAATGGTGAATAGGTTGAGGCTTTGGAGATGCTCCATCTTCTGAATCTCTGCTTTCCTACTGTCTTCTTCCTCAAACACGCAAGGCTCCTTCCATGGCAAGCTGTATGTAGGGTTTCACCGTTGTCAGTGGCTACCTCCCATCCTCTCAGTGGAAATGTTCAACGCACCCTGTCACGGCACGGCTATCCATCTGTCGGTTCTCGATCAGGCCGGAATAGAATCCATTGATTCTTTTGTGTCTGTCACTAACGCCCCGCCTTCAGGAGTTTGAAGCTCGTCACAGTCATTCAATCATTGAATCCTACTCAGAATACCACAGACAAGGTTTAGACCTTCCGGATTCTCTTGAATGCCGCCATCAGTTCTAGCTTATACCACGAAGATTCCGGTTAAAGAATCCAAGAGATATCTACTCAATCTAAGGTAGAACGGAGGTGGTTGTCAGGCACGCGTTCATAGTTGAGAATATGATGAGTGTCACGGATCATCACATTCATCCGAGTTAAGAACAAGTGATATCTTAGAACGGAAGCAAGCATGATTGAATAAGAAACAGTAGTAATTGTATTAATCCATCAAGACACAGCAGAGCTCCTCACTCCCAACCATGGGGTTTAGAGACTCATGCTGTGGAAGGTACACAAAGAAACGTGTAAAGTGTCATGAGGTACAGATACAATGTCAAAAGATCCTATTAATAGTGAACTAGTAACCTAGGGTATACAGAAATGAGTAAATGACGTAAAAATCCGCTTCTGGGTCCACTTAGTGTGTGCTTGGGCTGAGCATTGAAGCTTTTATGTGTAGAGACCTTTTCTGGAGTTAAACGCCAGCTTTCATGCCAGTTTGGGCGTTTAACTCCAAGTTTTATGCTAGTTCCAGCGTTAAACGCTGGAAGTTTTGAGGCTGATTTGCAATGCCGGTTTGGGCCATCAAATCTCGGGCAAAGTATGAACTATTATACATTGCTGGAAAGCCCAGGATGTCTACTTTCCAATGCCGTTGAGAGCGCGCCAATTGGGCTTCTGTAGCTCCAGAAAATCCACTTAGAGTGCAGGGAGGTCATCCAACAGCATCTGCAGTCCTTTTCAGCCTCTAAATCAGATTTTTGCTCAGATCCCTCAATTTCAGCCAGAAAATACCTGAAATCACAGAAAAACACACAAACTCATAGTAAAGTCCAGAAAAGTGAATTTTAACTAAAAACTAATAAAAATATACTAAAAACTAACTAGATCATACTAAAAACATACTAAAAACAATGCCAAAAAGCGTACAAATTATCCGCTCATCACAACACCAAACTTAAACTGTTGCTTGTCCCCAAGCAACTGAAAATCAAAATAGAATAAAAAGAAGAGAATATACTATAGACTCCAAAATATCAAAGAAACATAGTTCCAATTAGATGAGCGGGACTAGTAGCTTTTTGCTTCCGAACAGTTTTGGCATCTCACTCTATCCTTTGAAGTTCAAAATGATTGGCATCTATAAGAACTCAGAACTCAGATAGTGTTATTGACTCTCCTAGTTAAGAATAATGATTCTTGAGCATAGCTATGTCATGAGTCTTGGCTGTGGCCCAAAGCACTTTGTCTTCCAGTATTACCACCGGATACATACATGCCACAGACACATAATTGGATGAACCTTTTCAGATTGTGACTCAGCTTTGCTAGAGTCCCCAATTAGAGGTGTCCAGGGTTCTTAAGCACACTCTTTTTGCCTTGGATCACAACTTTATTTCTTTCTTTTTCTTCCCTTTTTTTTCGATTTTTTTTCTCTTTTTTTATTTTATTTTATTTTTTTATTTTTTTTTATTTTTTTTGAATAACTGCTTTTTCTTGCTTCAAGAATCAATTGATGATTTTTCAGATCCTCAATAACAGTTCTCCTTTTCCATCATTCTTTCAAGAGCCAACAATTTTAACATTCTTAAAACAACAAATTCAAAAGACATATGCACTGTTCAAGCATTCATTCAGAAAACAAAAAGTATTGTCACCACATCAAACTAATTCAACTAGTTTCAGAGATAAATTCGAAATCCTGTACTTCTTGTTCTTTTGTGATTAAAGCATTTTTCATTTAAGAGAGGTGATGGATTCATAGGACATTCATAGCTCTAAGGCATAGACACTAAGATACTAATGATCATGTAATAAGACACAAGAATAGATAAACATAAGCATAAAAATTCGAAAAATAGAAAATAAAGAACAAGGAGATTAAAGAACGGATCCACCTTAGTGATGGCGGCTTGTTCTTCCTCTTGAAGATCTTATGGAGTGCTTGAGCTCCTCAATGTCTCTTCCTTGCCTTTGTTGCTCCTCTCTCATGATTCTATGATCTTCTTTTAATTTCATGGAGGAGGATGAAATGTTCTTGGTGCTCCACCTTTAGTTGTCCCATGTTGGAACTCAATTCTCCTAGGGAGGCGTTGATTTGCTCCCAATAGTTTTGTGGAGGAAAGTGCATCCCTTTGAGATGAATCTCTCCATCTCCCATGGCTCGGAGGTGGAAGCTTTTGCCTTCCCTTTCCTCTTTCTAGAGGTTTCTCCGGCCTTAGGTGCCATAGATGGTTATGGAGAAACAAAAAGCAACGCTTTTACCACACCAAACTTAGAAGGTTTGCTCGTCCTCGAGCAAAATAAGAAAGAAGAGAGAGAGTGGTGGGGTAGGTGGGGATCCTGTGGGGTCCACAGATCCTGAGGTGTCAAGGATAATTCATCCCTGCACCAAGTGGCGAGCAAAAATGCTCCTACTACCAATCCTGGTGTTAAACGCCGGGTTGGTGCCCATTTCTGGCGTTTAACGCCAGCTTGGTGCCCATTCCTGGCGTTTAACGCCAGTCTGGTGCCCCTTTCTGGCGTTAAACGCCTAGAATGGTGCCAGACTGGGCGTTAAACGCCCAATTGCTGCCCTTGCTGGCGTTTAAACACCAGCAAGGTTTTCCTCCAGGGTGTGCTGTTTTTCTTTCTGTTTTTCATTCTGTTTCTGCTTTTTCAATTGAATTTATGACTTCCCATGATCATCAACCTATAGAAAACATAAAATAACAAAGGAAAATAATAAATATAACATTGGGTTGCCTCCCAACAAGCGCTTCTTTAATGTCAATAGCTTGACAGTGGGCTCTCATGGAGCCTCACAGATATTCAGAGCAATGTTGGAACCTCCCAACACCAAACTTAGAGTTTGAATGTGGGGGTTCAACACCAAACTTAGAAGTTGGTGGTGGCCTCCCAACACCAAACTTAGAGTTTGACTGTGGGGGCTCTGTTTGACTCTGATTTGAGAGAAGCTCTTTATGCTTCCTCTCCATGGTTACAGAAGGAGAACCTTGAGTCTTATAGTTTGCACTGTCTGCAAGCCACGGAGCTTCCTGAATAGCAAACAATTGCTCATCCGGAAAGGTTTCAGAGATCTCAGTAGGAGGGAGGGATGCTCCTTCTACTGGTTCTATCCGGGACAGGTGATCAGCCACTTGATTCTCTGTCCCTTTTTTGTCTCTTATTTCTATATCAAACTCTTGCAGAAGCAACACCCATCTTATGAGCCTGGGTTTTGAATCCTGCTTTGTGAGTAGATATTTAAGAGCAGCATGGTCAGTGTACACAATCACTTTTGATCCTACTAAGTAAGATCTGAACTTGTCAAGGGCATAAACCACTGCAAGTAATTCCTTTTTTGTGGTTGTGTAGTTCTTCTGTGCATCATTTAGAATACGGCTGCCGTAATAAATGACGTGCAGAAGCTTACCATGCCTTTGTCTCAGTACTGCACCAATGGCATGGTCACTGGCATCACACATTAGTTCAAATGGTAATGTCCAGTCTGGTGCAGAGATGACTGGTGCTGTGACCAGCTTAGCTTTCAGAATTTCAAACGCCTGCAGACACTCATTATCAAGAATAAATGGAGTGTCAGCAGCTAGCAGATTACTCAGAGGTTTGGCAATTTTTGAAAAATCCTTTATAAACCTTCTGTAGAATCCTGCATGCCCCAGAAAGCTTCTGATTGCCTTAACATTGGTAAGTGGTGGTAATTTTTCAATTACTTCAACTTTAGCTTGATCCACCTCTATTCCTTTGTTTGAAATTTTATGCCCAAGGACAATTCCTTCAGTCACCATAAAGTGACATTTTTCCCAGTTTAAAACTAGGTTGGTCTCTTGGCATCTTTTCAGAACAAGTGCTAGATGGTTAAGGCAGGAGCTGAATGAGTCTCCAAATACTGAAAAGTCATCCATGAAGACTTCCAGAAATTTCTCTACCATATCTGAGAAGATAGAGAGCATGCACCTCTGAAAGGTTGCAGGTGCATTACACAGACCAAAAGGCATCCTTCTGTAGGCAAATACTCCAGAAGGGCATGTGAATGCTGTTTTTTCTTGGTCCTGAGGATCTACTGCAATTTGGTTGTAACCTGAGTAGCCGTCCAAAAAGCAGTAGTATTCATGACCTGCTAGTCTCTCTAGCATCTGGTCTATGAATGGTAAAGGAAAATGATCCTTTCTGGTGACTGTATTGAGCCTTCTGTAGTCAATACACATGCGCCACCCTGTAACTGTTCTTGTAGGAACTAGTTCATTCTTTTCATTATGAACCACTGTCATGCCTCCCTTCTTAGGGACAACATGGACAGGGCTCACCCAGGGGCTATCAGAAATAGGATAAATAATCCCAGCCTCTAGTAACTTAGTGACCTCTTTCTGCACCACCTCCTTCATGGCTGGATTTAGCCGCCTTTGTGGTTGAACCACTGGCTTAGCATCATCCTCCAATAGGATCTTGTGCATGCATCTTGCTGGGCTAATGCCCTTAAGATCACTTATGGACCGCCCAAGAGCTGTCTTGTGTGTCCTTAGCACTTGAATTAGTGCTTCCTCTTCCTGCGGATTTAGAGCAGAGCTTATGATCACTGGAAAAGTGTCACCTTCTCCCAGAAATGCATATTTCAGGGATGGTGGTAGTGGTTTGAGCTCTGGTTTAGGAGGCTTATCTTCTTCCTGAGGAATTTTCAGAATTTCTTTTATTTCCTTTAGTTCCTCCAGATCAGGCTGAACATCTTTAAAGATGTCATCTAGCTCTGATTCCAGACTTTCAGTCATATTGACCTCCTCCACCAAAGAGTCAATAATATCAGTGCTCATGCAGTCATTTGATGTGTCTGGATGCTGCATAGCTTTGACAACATTCAACTTGAACTCATCCTCATTGACTCTCAGGGTTATTTCCCCTTTTTGTACATCAATGAGAGTTCGTCCAGTTGCTAGGAAAGGTCTTCCTAGAATGAGAGTTGCACTCTTGTGCTCCTCCATTTCCAGCACTACAAAGTCAGTTGGAAAGAAAAATGGCCCAACCTTGACAATCATGTCCTCAATTATGCTTGATGGATATTTAATGGAGCCATCAGCAAGTTGGAGGCATATCCGGGTTGGTTTGACTTCTTCAGTCAACCCAAGCTTTCTGATAGTGGATGCAGGTATTAGATTGATGCTTGCTCCAAGGTCACACAGGGCTGTCTTGGTGCAAGCACCTTCTAATGTGCATGGTATCATAAAGCTTCCTGGATCTTGAAGCTTTTCTAGTAAGCTTTTCAGAATGACTGCACTGCATTCTTCAGTGAGAAACACTTTTTCAGTTTCTCTCCAATCCTTCTTATGACTTAAGATCTCTTTCATGAATTTAGCATAAGAAGGTATTTGCTCAAGTGCCTCTGCAAACGGAATCTTTATTTCAAGAGTCCTTAGATAGTCCGCAAAGCGGGCAAATTGCTTATCCTGTTCCGCTTGGCGGAGTTTCTGAGGATAAGGCATCTTGGCTTTATATTCTTCAACCTTAGTTGCTGCAGGTTTATTTCCTACAGAAGTGGTTGGAGAAGCCTGCTTAAGGGGGTTGTTATCAGCACTTGCAAGTGTTTGACCCCTTTGTGGCGTTTGAACGCTAGACTGGGCTACCCATTGGGCGTTTAACGCCAACTTTTCCCCCTTTTCTGGCGTTTGAACGCCAGAACTGGGCAGGGAATGGGTGTTTAACGCCAGCTTTTCCCCCTTTTCTGGCGTTTGAACGCCAATAGTATTCCTTTCTGGGCTCTTACTGTCCTCAGAGGGATTTTGGATAGTGGTTTGGCTATCCTCTGTCAATTGTTCCTTCATTGACTTTTTGCTACTTTGAGCAGTGTTATTCAATGTCTTCCCACTCCTCAGTTGAACTGCTTGGCATTCTTCTGTTATCTGTTTAGATAGCTGCTGTTTTGTCTGATTCAACTGTGATTCTATGTTCTTGTTAGCAATTTTAGTTTCTTGGAGCATCTCTTTAAATTCTTCTAACTATTTTGTCATCAGGTGTAGTTGCTGATTAAGCTCAACCATCTGTTCTTGAGGATTAGGATCAGTGACTACTGCCATAACTTCTTCTTTTGTAGAGAGCTCATTGCTAGAGTACAAATGTTGATTTCTAGCAACAGTATCTATAAGCTCTTGAGCCTCCTCAATCGTCTTCCTCATATGTATAGATCCACCAGCTGAGTGGTCTAGAGACATCTGAGCTTTTTCTGTAAGCCCATAGTAGAAGATGTCTAACTGTACCCACTCTGAAAACATTTCAGAGGGGCATTTTCTTAGCATACCTCTATACCTCTCCCAGGCATTATAAAGGGATTCATTATCCTCTTGTTTAAAGCCTTGGATGTCCAGCCTTAGCTGTGTCATCCTTTTTGGAGGGTAAAAGTGATTCAGGAATTTGTCTGATAACTGTTTCCATGTCTTTATGCTTGCTGTAGGTTGGTTATTCAACCACCTCTTAGCTTGATCTTTTACAGCAAATGGAAACAGTAATAGTCTATAGACATCCTGATCCACCTCTTTATCACGTACTGTGTCAGCAATTTGTAAGAACTGTGCCAGAAACTCAGTAGGTTCTTCCTGTGGAAGACCGGAATACTGGCAATTTTGCTGCACTATGATAATGAGTTGAGGATTTAGCTCAAAGCTGCTTGCTTTAATGGGAGGTATACAGATGCTACTCCCATATGCAGCTGTAATGGGGTTAGCATATGACCCCAGAGTCTTTCTGGACTGCTCAATTCCACTTAGGTCCATGATGGAGAAAGGAAAATGATATGGATTGCAAGTAGACTATTTTTTTTTTTTATATATATATATATTTTTTAAAGTGACCGAAAAATATATAAAATAAAATAAATAGAGAATAAAATAAAACTTCGAAAATTAACAGAAAATAAGATCAAAACAAAATTGAAAACTGAATCAATTAGTTAATTAAAAAGATTTTGAAATCAGCAATTGAGAAGATATGATTGAAAATTATTTTGAAAAAGATTTGATTGATTTTTTTTTTTTAAATGAGGAAAGAGAAAAACAACAAAATGACACCAAACTTAAAATTTTTAGAAAACCAAACACAAATTTTCGAAAATTTTAAAGGAAAAACACAAGGAAGACACCAAACTTAGAATTTTTAAAGAATAAGAAAGGACTAAAAACATGCAAATTCGAAAAATTAAAAGAGAACAAAGGCATGCAGTTGACACCAAACTTAAAATATGAAACTAGACTCAAATAAAAGACTCTAAACCAACAAAAATAAAACAGTTCTAATCTAAGCAACAAGATAAGCCGTCAGTTGTCCAAACTCGAACAATCCCTGGCAACGGCGCCAAAAACATGGTGCACGAAATTGCAATCACACTTTTGCAATCCCGCACAACTAACCAGCAAGTGCACTGGGTCGTCCAAGTAATACCTTACGTGAGTAAGGGTCGATCCCACGGAGATTGTCGGCTTGAAGCAAGCTATGGTTATCTTGTAAATCTTAGTCAGGATATCAAAAATTATCAGGATTGATTGTGAAAGGCAAAAGAACATGAAATAAGTACTTGTTTTGCAGTAATGGAGAATAGGTTGAGGCTTTGGAGATGCTCCATCTTCTGAATCTCTGCTTTCCTACTGTCTTCTTCCTCAAACACGCAAGGCTCCTTCCATGGCAAGCTGTATGTAGGGTTTCACCGTTGTCAGTGGCTACCTCTCATCCTTTCAGTGGAAATGTTCAACGCACCCTGTCACGGCACGGCTATCCATCTGTCGGTTCTCGATCAGGCCGGAATAGAATCCATTGATTCTTTTGCGTCTGTCACTAACGCCCCGCCTTCAGGAGTTTGAAGCTCGTCACAGTCATTCAATCATTGAATCCTACTCAGAATACCACAGACAAGGTTTAGACCTTCCGGATTCTCTTGAATGCCGCCATCAGTTCTAGCTTATACCACGAAGATTCCAGTTAAAGAATCCAAGAGATATCTACTCAATCTAAGGTAGAACGGAGGTGGTTGTCAGGCACGCGTTCATAGTTGAGAATATGATGAGTGTCACGGATCATCACATTCATCCGAGTTAAGAACAAGTGATATCTTAGAACGGAAGCAAGCATGATTGAATAAGAAACAGTAGTAATTGTATTAATTCATCAAGACACAGCAGAGCTCCTCACTCCCAACCATGGGGTTTAGAGACTCATGCTGTGGAAGGTACACAAAGAAACGTGTAAAGTGTCATGAGGTACAGATACAATGTCAAAAGATCCTATTAATAGTGAACTAGTAAACTAGGGTATACAGAAATGAGTAAATGACGTAAAAATCCGCTTCTGGGTCCACTTAGTGTGTGCTTGGGCTGAGCATTGAAGCTTTTATGTGTAGAGACCTTTTCTGGAGTTAAACGCCAGCTTTCATGCCAGTTTGGGCGTTTAACTCCAAGTTTTATGCCAGTTCCAGCGTTAAACGCTGGAAGTTTTGAGGCTGATTTGCAACGCCGGTTTGGGCCATCAAATCTCGGGCAAAGTATGGACTATTATACATTGCTGGAAAGCCCAGGATGTCTACTTTCCAATGCCGTTGAGAGTGCGCCAATTGGGCTTCTGTAGCTCCAGAAAATCCACTTCGAGTTTAGGGAGGTCAGAATCCAACAGCATCTGCAGTCCTTTTCAGCCTCTAAATCAGATTTTTGCTCAGATCCCTCAATTTCAGCCAGAAAATACCTGAAATCACAGAAAAACACACAAACTCATAGTAAAGTCCAGAAAAGTGAATTTTAACTAAAAACTAATAAAAATATACTAAAAACTAACTAGATCATACTAAAAACAATGCCAAAAAGCGTACAAATTATCCGCTCATCAGCAGGGCAGCACTTTGTTGTGGCACGGTCAGCGCACCATTCTGGCGCACCAAGGGGGCTCCGGCAGCATCAATCTGGCGCACAGGCATCAAATCTGGCGCATCAAAAATTTCTGCCCTGCCCTCCGCAAGCGCAGGGCAGCATCCTGCAGCACCAACTCGTCAAAACGCGCACGCAAAGCACCAACACGCACCATTTTCTGCCCTGCCCTCCACAAGGGCAGGGCAGCCTCCTGGAAGCAATCTTTCATGGGCCAAAAATTGAATTAAAAATCCAATTTAATTCATTTCTTCACCAAATCAAAAGCCCATCCAAATCCCAAGATCCAAGAATAGAAAGTGTATAAATAGGAGCTAGTTTGATGTAATTAGGACCTTTGACTTGATTTTTGAATTTTGCACTTTCTTTGGAGCTTTGAATTTTGCAACTTTTCTTTGAGAGACTTGACCGAGATTTCAGAGAATTAGGGAGGAGAATTGATCTCTCTTCTTCCTCGTTCTTGCTCGAGCAATTCTACTTTTCTTGTTTGAGTCTTGGGTGTTAAGAATTGAGGAAATTCTGTCTCAATCTCCACTCAAGAGCTCTTTAATTTCTCTTCTGCATAATTGAACTCATTTACATTCCCTTTACTGCTTCTTCTTCAATTTCTTGTCAATTGCTTTGAGAACTTGGATCTGGGAAGGCAATTGAGATCTAGGCTTTGCTACCTAGTCTCTGGAGTCCTGAGATCCCAATTTCCTTTTGGTTCTTCTGTGAACCTTTGCTGCACTTAATTTCCTTACTGTTTGAGTTCTAATTGCTTCTAATTCAATTTCTGCTCTATTAATTGTTGCAATTCAATTTCTCTTTGCTTAGATTCTGAAATCCCAGTCCTCAAATCCCTTTTACATTCAAGCAATTTATATTACTTGCATTTTAAGTTACTGCAATTTACATTTCTTGCACTTTAAGTTTCAGTCATTTACTTTCTTGTTCTTTAAGATTCAGCAAGTTTACTTTCCTGCTCTTTAATTTACTGCAATTCTCCCTTCTCCTTTACATTCCAAGCAATTTAGCTTCTGTTAAATACAAACCACTCAACCAAAACTTAATTCGCTTGACTAAATCAACCACTAAACTAAAATTGCTCAATCCTTCAATCCCTGTGGGATCGACCTCACTCATGTGAGTTATTATTACTTGATGCGACCCGGTACACTTGCCGGTGAGTTGTGTCGGATCATTTTCCGCACATCAGAGGTAGATTTCAATCTTGAGAACACTTCCACACCAAGTAATATTGTTGATGATCTTGTGGAAGTTGTTGAAGTCTCTTCCATTGAACTTGAAAATGATGTTGAGGAGGATAATGCGCAACCTCCAAGGCATAGTATGAGTGATGAAAGATTGGAAGAGGTTGATCAAGAGATGGATTCAATCATTGAGAATTTCTTATCTGCAATTGAATCCCCTCCCATTGGGCTTGAAATTGAGATCAAGGAAGAAGATGCACAACCTCCCATGCCGTCGGTAAGCAATGAAGAGGAGATTGAATTGGAAGGAAGCTACCAAGAGGAAGAGGTTGAAATTGAAGAAGCTTGTGAAGATGTGGAGGTAATCAAGGAAGAGTACAAGGGAGTGGAGCTTGCAAGATCATTGGGACCACCCCTTCCTAAGTCACCATCCAACATAACATTCAAGTGGGTAAAACTCTTATCTCTAGTCATTACTTTCCCACTTGAATATGGTTTGCTTAAGACGGATGGGCAACTTAGAGCTCGTTGTGGATTGAAGAGTAAGAGAGAGTCATGTAATGGTTGGAAACATCACTCTAAGTTCATGATGGTTGCTTGCTCAAGGTTGAATGGCAATGGGTGGTGTAGAACCAAATTGCATGGGTCTAGGGAAATGTCTCGAGGCCTAATTGAGAATTCAATAAGTTTGTCACCCAATTGGAAGCATGGAGATCAAAAAGAAAGGGGGTTGACAAACAAAGTAAGGGACCCCGGAACATACATAGAGCACTATCAACTTAAGGGCCTTGTCACTTGCTTAGGCCCTCTTGAAGGCCTTGTACGTTTAAGTTGGGACCCCGGAGGCTATTGGAAGTGCAAACACTGGTGGGGATTCAAAGAAGAGTTTAAGCATAAACCACCCTAGCAAGGACTCCACCAAATGTCCAACTTAAGGACTTAAACTAAAAGTGCTAGGTGGGAGACACCCCACCATGGTAAACTCTTTCCACTCTATTCTAATTTTGTTTAATAAGTGATTTGAGTTACTATTGTAGGTAGGTTTTCATTTCATAATTGGCTTGTGTGTGTAGATTAGTTGCTAGCATATTAACATGTATGTTGTGCTTAGTAATAATGGAATAAATCTCAAAACCAACTTGCATTTTATAAAGTGTGTGGTTTTTGACTGAATAAGGAGTTGTAGGCACCATGAGAGTTTTTGGGCATTTTAAAGCTTTTAGGCATTTCTGAAAAAAAAAGGGGGGGTCGGACGCACGCGCACGCAGTGTGCGCATGCGTCAATGAGCGGATGCATCACCATACAGAATTCCAGAAAGTTGGGCCACTCTTATGCGAGCGTTAGGCTCTTAGCCCAACTCTCCTCACGCGAACGCGCACATCAAGCACCTAAAAGTAACTAGATCATACTAAAAACTAGATCATACTAAAAACTAGAAGAAGAAAGAATAGAAACATCCCTAAAAGTAACTAGATCATACTAAAAACTACCTAAAAACAGTGCCAAAAAGCGTATAAATTATCTGCTCATCAAGCACCTGCAACTACTTGCAGAGTTCATGTTAGACATACTTCAGCTGGAGAATTAGCACCTGCAAGAAGTTGAAACTTGCAGAGGTTATGTTGCTGGAATGCCTTATCCGACATGCGAGTTAGATTGTGTCATGTGCGGGTCGAAACCAACAAATAAGCTCATTACCTGAGTTAGATTGTTCATTTGCATTTGATTGTGTTTACTCATTTTATTTCTCTGTGATTATGATGTTCGATTTTTGTGTGAATTATTTGTGTGTTTGTATTGTGAGTCTGCTTGTCCTTGTTAGTTCATGTATATGTCAAAAATTAAGATAACCGAAAACGGATCATCATAACTCAAAACTGAGTGACATGACTGTGATTTGCTTAATGTAATGTAATTTAAAGGAAACTAACTAAAGTCTTTAAAGTGAGTTTAAAGAATCCTAAAGGTAATTTTTTAAAAGTTATACAGTAAATATTTGCATTTTATTTCTTTACTCTTACATCATTCACTTTTCCCATTGAGAACATGCGAGGACAACGTTCTCACCCCCCTACAGATCTTCTGTTTTCAGCGACAGATTCAGGAATCCAGGGCGATCAGCCACGACCGGTTCACAGAGTTTTATATATATGTATTCGTATTTTTTGTATTTAGTTTAGTTTTAGATTTTATTTTTCCCTCGTCATTTATTGTTTTGGTTTTTAGAGGGGTAGGACTTGTATTTGAAGATCTTCAAATTAGTCTATGTATATAATGCTATGTGAATATATATATATATATATATATATATATATATATATATATATATATATATATATATATCTTTGTGTTTAAGTGGTTAAAAAAAGGCTTTTCGTTTTCTTAATTAAAGTTTCAGTTCGTATTCGCTAAGGCTCAATATTAAATAAATATAGTATAAAAACCAAGGAATAAAACAAGGTAATGCTTGGACTTTTAGTGTAATCATGAAGTGCTAAAAGTTAGAATGTTATAGCTACTAAAAATAATTTTAAAATTATAATATTATTCACTTTTAGTTACTATTGATATTGTCGCTAAAACCTTAACTCATTTTTTAATTATACTATTTTCATTTTATTAAGGCTAACAATCTGTCTTTTTTTTTTCTAAAATCTCATTATTTTTTAAGATAATTATTATTATTTGTACAAAATATAAATATACTAAAATTAATTACTACAAAATAAAATATTTTATTAAACACAATATCAATAACAAGTCTACATATCTAATCTAAGAAGTATATTTTAAAATGTTGAAAATTAAAATAGTAACATCGAATAAAATATGCCTTGTGATTGCAAAACTACAATCAGAGGTAATCAGAAAAGGATACAGAAATTTGGTAAAAGAAGGGTCAAATTTTAAAATATTGTATAATCAAATATAATATTATATATTTAGTAATATATATAATCATGATGATTTTTTAAATTAAAAAATACTAATAAATACTTGTTGTATAAAAAAATTATCTTAATTCTTATAATTTTTACTTTTTATTTTGAATTCGATAAAATATAAAAATTATCTATTTATTTAATTAATTTATTTTGTTGAGTATAATTATGACAATAAGTTATATTTTTATGTTTCATATCATAAAAAATACTATAAATAATATAAATAAATTGTTCTAATAATTTTGTTATATGTATTTAAAATATATTCATGAATAAAATATAAAAAATACAATCATTTAAATGAATTTACTTAATATGTTACAATTTTTATATCATGAGAAAAATAAATAAATTTAAAATAATTTATTTTTATGTATAGATCGTTTTAGTTATTATAAATATTAAAGTATTTTTATATAATAATAGGCGTAAAAATTAAGAGAAAAATATTAAAAAAAGAAAGAGAAAAAAATTTAAAAAAAGTTTAAATTTTAAAAGATTTGAAATTTTATTTAATTAAAAAGTGATTGGCAATAATATTTTTTTTAATTTAACAATTATTACTTGTTTTTGAGTTTACTAATTTAATTATTTATATAAGACAATTACCTACTCTATTTTTAAATAAAAATAAAATTATATAGTATATAGTAATTTTATATACTTAAAATTTTTAACTTTTGTTCAAAAAAATTGGGGTAAGGCCTATGCTTGCCCCTCTTTGGATCCGTTCTTAAATGTGATTGCAAATAACATTTGAGTTCTAAGCACTAGTATTTATATTGAACATAATCATACATATACTTATTTTCACTATTTTACAATGATAATAAAACCTATCACAAAATTTCAGAGAAGAACAACCATAGAAAAGCATATTGTCTCCATTCTTCAAGCTTCCTGTAACACTCTACCACACAAAACTTTACGATTAAATCATAAATCAAAGGTAGCGAGACATTACGACACCTAAAAAAAAAGATACATATATAATATTTGAAGAATAAAAATATAACTAGGAACCCATGAAGAAAATTTTTAAACAATTAACGGCTGTTAATCACACTCAAATCATGTTAACGCAAGTGAACATCGTATACAGAAGCAAAACAGGTTTATATATATAAGTACGTAAGTTTCGAAATAAGATAATTAATAATTACTAGTCTTGACCTGCGAAGAAAAGGCCAGCTAGAATATTACACCAGAATATTCTTGTTTCTCCAAATAAAAAATTTTAATAGGAATATACAAAAAAGATTTCAAAAGTGGAGAAAACTGTAAATAATAAAAATGAAGTTCATAAGAGTTTTCTTCATTTCGCCAAACAGAATCCTGCACATTCAGTGAGGTACGTCATGTCCTATATTTGAAAAATAGAAAATCCATGATGGGTGAGAATCTGAAGGTTCTCAGTAGGGTAATAGTTCTAAATAAAGACTATATAAAGAGACATGAACCTACTAGGCAATTCTAAATCTCCAACTTCCCAGAAGTTCAAGCCTAGGGTTTCAACTAATCCCAACAGGGTAAATTTGCTAACGTCTTAGCGTTATTAATTTCCTCTAACCTTAATCATTTTCAATATAATCTCATATTTACTCCCAATATCGAATTACTCGGTTCAGTATTCAATTCGGTAATTTCATTCACAAATAATAATCAATACGGGGTTAATTGCTAATTTTAACATACTCTGAACTATCACCGATCTCATTCATTCACATAGTCATAATCACAATTAATCCCAAGTCTCAAGTCTCAATTATGAAATCATATACAAACAGTAAGCAGCACAAAGCAAACACAGCTAGAGCAATTACAACAAATAGTACATTTAACAGTTAACAAATGCACATGATACATGCCCATCCTATTGACCGTGAGCTCACTTGTTAGTTAAACTGCTAGACCCGATATATCCGGTGGCTAACCCGGACATGGTCTCTCGGTTGCGCATCTCTAGGAGGAATATAAACGAAGGAGAATGTCTTTTCCCTTTCTCCTAGAGGAATTATGAAGTAGTGTGTCTTTCCACATACGAACGAGTGTGCCTTTTCACCTTGCAACCAGAGAGAAATGTGCTATCAGGAATATAGTGTCCGCCAAACTCTTGGGATATAGTCCCCACCACACTCTTGAGATACGATGCCCTGCACACTCTTGGAATATAGTATCCGCCACACTATTCAATCATAATCACAATAAAAAATGAAATCAAAATCATAATTCTTTATATTCACATTTATCATAAGGATAATTATCCTCAAGTCATGATTGGGATGAAACCAATGTCCTTATCACAGTTAGGAATTGACTGAAAGAAATCCTCAATCTTTTATACAATCTTCCGATGCAACAAGAGAGGAAATTCTTGACCTTAAATTTGTCTTCCGCAACAAAAGAGAGAATCCTTCATCCTCAACTTGCCTATTCGTGAGCGGGACAAAGCCAACCGTTCTCATCATAAGCAGGACAAAACCAACATCATACCACAACAATGGACAAACAGAATGGAACCACCGTCCTTGCCCGATGTATATGCCAAATCAATACGCAAATGAGACGAAACCCACGACCTTGCCACATATGCGGGACAAACCTCCGACCTTGCCAATTCAGTTTTTCATACCATATTTAATCAAAATCATTGACTTAAATCAATTTCATAAAAATTGATTCAATTCTCTTTATCAATTTCATTATCTCGTGAGCTGGATGGTGCCACCATCCTTATTTTGGGCAGGACGAACCACCATCCCACAACATTTTCATCCAGGAATTATAGAGGGTTACAAGCTTGTCGGGAAAGTTAAACAGGTCGTGTGCACATGCATACCTTTGTGCGCACGGACGGATCAGCAAGCTTCTTAGAGTGGTGCGTACGCACCACCTTGTATGTGAGCACAATTTATTTTTTTTTCTTCTTGTGTGCTGTAGAATCTGTAATTTTTTATTTTCGACACTGATTTTCAAACATTCAAAACTTTTGCTACAAAATTCATCTTTCTTTCAATTTTTGACGGTTTTAAAAACTCTCATCACCATTGTTAATTTAAAATAAGTTTCACTCAATTCCAAACTCCGAGTGCCAAGTTATGACCCATCGAAGTTGGCCAAAATCCCACTTATACCAAAAATTCTGCATAATTTAAAACCTAGTTTTCTCAAATCCTTCCCTTTGAAATCAATACCACAACTTCCTTTCATCTTATCCGCAATATCAATCAAATCCGTCCAATCATTTGCATTTTCTCAACTTACCCAAACACTCAATTCTTTACCAAACATAATTTTCATTACCAAAAATCATATCATTTTTCATATGCATCAAATCAACAAATTCCCATCAATACCTCAACCTTACCTCATTCTTAATCCCTTATTCATACAATTACAGTCTCCGGCTCAAAACAAATTACAACACAATTAACCTTTTTTATTACCTCAATTGAGGCTTATAACTTACCAAAAGGGTATATCTCACTTAATCACGATTTTCGCCCTAAATTTTCATATCAAAATCCATAATAGGCAATCAAACCACAATTTGCATCCAATTTAATCTTACACACACACACGCAGGCAGGCACGCACGCACGCGCGCGCGCACACACACACACTCACATTGCCCATTAATACTCAAATTCTCAAAATCATGCCACAACACATCATTATATATATATTACTCATTAATACTCAAATTCTCAAAATCATGCCACAATACATCATCATTCAACTATCAACCAACATTAATTATTCACACTAAACCATTAATATCAACCACATCAATTATTTCAATTCATCACTAACCTAGGATCATCTAGCCTAGGTTTTCACATAATGTTACATAATGTTTATCCTAAACTAAAATCCGTACCTTTGTTGATAGCGGTTTCTCAAATATTTTAAATCTCCTCTCTGACCACACACAAGCTTTAATCAACGCAACCAAGCCTCACCCAAAATCCTCCCCCAATCAAATGGTGCACTCAATTCCACACCAAATTAAACCAAGTATTCAAGCTGCTCCATGTCAATTTAATCATACCAAATATCAAGTATTCACACTAGGATTTTTACTTAAAATTTGGGATAATGTCAAGATTAAAATTCTTACCTTGTATCACATAACCATGGGTCAAAAATTCCCTAGAAATTGTGCTTGAGCTTCCCCTAAAAGATCAAAATCATAATTTTTAATACCAGTATGCATTTTTTGCCATTTTTTATGTTTTCGTGATCCAATTAATTTTCTATGTTAAATTCTCATTGGTAAATTTCTAAATTATAAATTTTAAATTTCTTAACCCTTTTAGCTCATTTTAATTTATTAATTAATTATTTATTATTTATCCAAATTTTACATCCAACCCACCTTAAAAGAAAGTTTGCCCTCAAAATTTAGTCTCTTGTAACAGAATGGGGATAATCCTTCCATTCTGGCTTGTAAAACACAATAAATTAATAAATAATTAACTAATAAATTGATTATGAGATAAAGAAATTAGAAAATTAAATTTTATAATATAGTGATGTAAAAAAATTTAGAATAGGAGTTAAAACACTAATTTAAAGGTTTTGACCCAAAATTAGGCCAATGGGCTAAATTAGGTGAACTGGGCCCAAATGAGCCCAAGCCCATACATTCAACCCATGTAGATAAGCTCCAAATCAGCCACTTCCCCTTTAATGCATGTGATTCATGCTTCAAGGGAGAAGCGGATATGAAGAACCCTAACCCACTTTTCATTCCAATCTTTCATCTCCCATAACTTTCAATTCGGAGTTCTGATTGACGAGCCATTTGCGACCCCGTGATGCGAATTTTATAAACCACAAAACACCAGCAAGTGCACTAGGTTGTATCAAGTAATACATCAGGTGAGTGAGGATCAATCCCACGAGAAATAATGGATCAAGCAAATAATAGTCAATTAACTATTCTAGTCAGGCAATCAAGAATAAGGGTTTTCAAAAACAATCACATAAAGAGACAATAAATTGAGTAAAAAAAACAAGTCGTAAGTGATTGAGGAAGAAATATAATTCAAAACGAGTTAAGGTTTCAGAGATATTGAGACTTCCAAAAAAATATTTTTCACTTTCCACATTGATTAAACAATGATATTTCCTGGACAAATTATATGTAATTAAACCTCAATTCCTTGGTAATTTAATATCTCCAATCCTAATCAATTATCAATTCATTGATTAATTAATTATGACAAGAGATAAACAACATTCATTGATTTAAAAACCATATAATTCTCAAGAACCAAATTTTGGTTAATTCGATGTTACTTATCAGGTCCAAATTCAAAACTTAAGAATTATGAGAAGAAGTTTTCAAGCTTAATTCAATCAATTACTTTTCCAAGTTCTCAACAGAATTCAATTAAGAAGAGAATTATTTTTTAACATATTCAAATCCTTGGTATGAAGAACGAAATCTTTTTCTTAAAAAACATCAATTCATCAATCAAAATAGAAAAGCTATAACATTATTCCATAGGAATCAACAGAGCTCCTAACCTTAATAAAGGAGATTAGTGACTCATGCTTGAGACAAAAACAAAGAATCAAAAACTGCAAGGGTTCCGAAGGTCTTCTCAAAGTGTTTTTAGGACCCTTATATACCAAAGAAAAAAATTAAACCTAATTATTAAATTCAAACTTAAATTAAAAAATAAAACAAATCAAATCTAATCTTTTCCATTAAATATTCAGCCTTGTATCTTTTATTCAAGGATTTAGTGGTCCCAAATTGTATTCTGAATGGGTTTGGAGTGGCAAAAAGGATTAATTGTAAAGATTAGGCCAAGTGACACGCTTTTCATATGAACGCCACGCTTTTTCATGCAAGGGATGCGCTTCCTGGGTGTTACTCTTCTTTGGCATGCAACGCCAACCTTGGGCGTATGGCATGCCCTCAAATTTTGTCCCTGGGAATGCTCCATATATGGCGTGTGAAACGCCCATGTTGCGTCTAAACTGGGGTCTCTGAAATGGCTCTCTGGAGTATTGGCCTAGTGTGTAGTGCCGAACTTTGGCGTGCGACACGCCACATACTTAAACAAGGCCCGGGGGGTAAACCTGGCATGTGACATGCCCATAATGTGGTGTTAGACACCCACAATAATGCACCAAAGAAAGCTATCAAAGGAGTGTCATCCGTGCACGCCCATTCTTTTATGGCGTGCTGCACGCTCACTGTTCACCATGTCGTGCGTATGCGTGACCATGCAAAAATCCTTGATTGCACGTATGCTTGAGGAATGTGTACGTGTGAGTCTTCAATTTCCCCTGTCTTGCATGTACGCTTGAGGCATGCGTACGCGAGAGTCTTCAATTTTAAGGTGTTGTGTGTACACATGAGGCATGTGTACGCGTGAGTCCCGTATCAAAGGCGTTTCAAAATGGCACGTCCATTATTCTTGGCATGTTGCACGCCATGCATGCAACGTCCTGAAGGTGCTTTCTCTTATGGCATGTGACACACCACTTCTTTGGCGTGCTGTACGCCCGTTTCTTGCTCAAATGACCTTGGATCAAACCCTCTAGAAAATTTACCCAGCGTGCAACGCCATATTCTGGCTTGTTGCACACCAAGTTCTTCATTGGGCATTTGAAATGCCAATTTCTTGGCATGTCACACACCACAAAATAATGGATCTTGAGAGCTAGTATGAGGGTATGTGCAATGCCTGGGATATGGTGTACAACGCCCATTCTTACAATGCACACGCCACAAAATAATGGATCTTGAGAGCTGGTGTGAGGGCTTGTGCAACGCCTGGGGTATGGCGTGCAATGCCCATTCTTGCAATGCATTTTTCCTTTCTGGCATCCTTGCCTGGCGTGCAACGCCTTTCTGTGGCGTGTGACATGCTAGGTCTTAGTTTCTACATCTTGGGACATCTTGCATGCCCCCGGTCTGGCATGTGACACGCCAGCCCTCTGCTTCCTAGCGATGCTTCTCTAGTTGGTTTCTTTTACCTGTACTTTGCTCGTCTTTCACCTTCATTTTTTTGTTATTGAATCACAAACCAAAGGACTTAAAGTAACAATAAAATTCCATATAAAATCATATGATAAACAAATGAAAAGCCATGAATTCTATCAAAAATATCCAAGAAAATTACTTAAGATGCTCATGCATCACTACGCGTTCGTCTCGGAATCCTCTTTAATTCTATCCGAACAAAGTAATAAGAAACTTTGTAATTAGTGCCCAGTTTTTTCCTCCCTATATTTTCGAGTTTTGGGTATGGTTTTTGAGAAAAGTTTGTGATTTTGATGACTTAAGTATAATCTAGCGTTGAATAATTGTTGGGTTACATCCCAATTTCAATTATGTAAGATAAAAAAACTATTAACTCTTTGAATCTTCCAATTTTATGAGGTTAAATTTTTGAACTTGTGAGTGTATATGAAATTATATGAATTAGGTTGAACATATGTGAAGTTGTTGTCAAATTGGTGGTGTGGGTGTTTTAATTGGAACTCTGGTGATTGGAAGCTTGACAAGTGGACTTTTGAGGTTTGGAAACTTGTGAAAAAGAGGTTTTGAGGTGCTTCAAGCTTTGGGGAGAAATTGGCCAAGGTATGATTTTGGTTTCTCGTAGAAAATGTGTAATGTTACATGAAAGCATAGGCTAGTTGACCGTAGGATAAGTTAAATATGTGAATTGTTAATGTTTAAGTGAATAAAGGTGATGAATGCTGAATTTGATGTGTGTTGTAATTGGAGCTTATTGATTGATATTGATAAATTCATATATTGAGAGGATTGTGGGGTGATTGTGATGTATGTGAATATGATTGATGTTATATTGGTTGAGTAATTTTAGAAAATATGCATGGAATTGTTGAATCATTAAAGGAAATGGGTATTGGTATGTGGAGAGGTGATTAGAAAGCTTTCGACGTGATTTGGGGACATGTGATGCTGTTTTGGTTATAAAACTTTGCTTTAAAATTAAGAATTTGGAAAGAATAGACGATTTGTACTTTTTGGTAAAAGCAAATTTTTTTACCAACTTTGGCGAGCTATAACTTGACTTTTGGAGCTCTAAATTTCATGAAACTTGTTTAGAATGAAAATTGGATCCGTGATGTTTACAACATTTGAAGAACAGATAAAAAATTATTTTTAACGAAAAAGTTATGCGAGTTTGAAGTTGGGTGTAAAAAACTAATTTTTATGAACTTAGCAGCATTTTGCCAATTCTACAGCCCATGCGTATGTAGACATGCACGTGACGCGGATCTTGGGCTCTCCCCAGACGTCCCGCGTACGCGAGAATGGAAGAAATCACACTTTTACGTACGCAAAAGGCATGCGTATGTGGAACCCTGTTTTGGCTTAAAATTGTGTTTTTGAGTTTTAAAACCATCATTCTAGCTTTTTAAACCTTGGTAACTACTATTTAAGGCTCAAATGCTAGTTTTTAGATTACAGAAGAAGAGTGAAATTATTGAGGAAGTTAAATTGAAGTAGAAGGAGGTATGTGAGGAGAAAAGATCAATTAATGAGGTACGAAAATATTGAAAGTGGTATGAGATTGAATCTAATTAAGAGGAAGTGGTGTTATCTACTTGCTCTGGGTAAGAGTTGAGATACTGGGTAAGATACAGTGAAGTTGTCCACTTGCTCTAGATAAGAGAAGAGGAAGAAGAATGATGATAACTGAATTTAATTATGAATTTTGAATGAATATGAAAAAATTGAAATGATATTGAGAATAAATTTTTGTGAATGAGATACCTGGGGAGTGGCAGTAGTAGTGGTTCGTCCCACTTGCTTCTGGTTAGTAATTGTGACGTCTGAGCAGTAGCAACAGTATTGGTTTATTCAACTTACTTTGGGTTGAGGTTGTAAACACCCACCTAGGTAGTAGCAGTAGTAGTGGTTACTCCACTTGATCTAGGTTAAGCAGATAGTAGTAAGGAGGTTGTGGCTCAGTCCTACCTGCTTTGCGATGTGGTGTTTCTATCCAAGGTGAGCAACTAGGACATGTCGGTTTGGCTATATAACCAAAAGATGATATCATCAGCTATAGGGCAAGCATACATTGTAGCACCCTACCACACAGAGGTTTACGCCTAAGACCTAAATTAGAGATGGCGAGGCGCTACGACCTCTAAAAGTAAAAATACGTATATAATATAATATATGAAAATTATAACTAGGAGCCTTGAAAGAAAAGTTAATCAAAAACGAAATAGAAATCGCATCACTCACGAAAGATAAGCATAGATGGATAAGCAAGATGAAAGGAAGGTTAAAAACATATATATGGATTAGAATTCCAAAATATAGATAACGAGCTCTGAACTCGACTTGCGAAGTTAAGGTCGGCCTGAGCATACATACACATACATAACCTAAAAAACAATCCAAAATGTGAAAAAGATACCTATTTCTCCAAGTCAACCTCTAGGAGGGACAAAATACAAAATACAAGGAAGCGGAGAACAACCATGCACAATTATATACAAGTAAAAACAGAATGTTTAACCCAAAAAATATAGTTCTCCGCTTAAAGAATGCCTCCAAAATGCTCAATGTGGTGCCTCCCGACCAGCATCTGAAAAATAACAACATATGTATGGAATGAGAACCGAAGGTTATAAGTATGGTAAAGATGCTAACGTACGTAATGTATACGGTCCTGGGAAAGTCAAAGGCATTCCTTGAACTCTGACACTCAGAATTAAACATAAGAAAGTATTCTAAACCATAAATTAAGTAAGTTATCTAAGGTTTTCAAGTTCTAAATCCATCTTTTACCTAATACTTCACTTTTCATCTCATCCAACACTCTGAAACACCGGTGGGACTATCCTCAGCGTCACCTCTGCCAGCATGAGGAATCTTTTAGTTGCAAACACTTACAATTCAGACAAAGAAAACACAAATAAAGGTAGTAGCTATAGCAGATAGGACAAGTAGCAATTTATTACAGTTAAACAATTAAGCACGTCAAAACAAAGCATACTCAAACAAATCACACAAATGCACATGATGCATGTCTGCCCTATGGCAGATGAGTCTCATCTGTCGGTTATAAAGTCAAATCCGACATGTCTGGTAGCTAACCCTGGACAAAACACTAAACACGGAGCAAGTGGGACCAATCTGCAACCCTTGCATCTTACCTGTATATCCGGAGCAGGAGACAACCTTACCCTTGCCTCTTACCCAAGTAGTGTTACAGTTCTCAACCTGGAGCAAGCGGCATCAGAACTCAATCCTTGCCTCTTACCCGAAGTCTCGAACTCTAATCTGGAGCAAGTGGATAATACCACTGGTGGACGAAATTGTGATCCATGTTCTTTTGTACTTGTATGAAATCATTATTATGGCATCGGTTGTTTTCACAACTCCGTTCAACTAACCAGCAAGTGTACTGGGTCGTCCAAGTAATAAACCTTACGTGAGTAAGGGTCGATCCCACAGAGATTCTTGGCATGAAGCAAGCTATGGTCACCTTGTAAATCTCAGTTAGGCAGATTAAATTTGTTTATGGTTTCGAAAATAGAAATAAGAAAATAGAAATAATAAAAGGGATAGAATACTTATGCAGATTCATTGGTGGGAATTTCAGATAAGCGAATGGAGAGACTGTATGGCTCAAGGACGCCTACTTTCCTACTGCTTCAACTCAATCATTCTTACTCCTTTCCATGGCAAGCTGTGTATAGGGGTTCACCGTTCGACGATGGCTACTTTCAATCCTCTCGGGAAAATGGTCCTCTGCGGCTGTCACTCGCATGGCTAATCGTCTGGAGGCATCACCTGGCCGAAGGCTACATCACATCCTCGCAGTGAAAACTACGCTCACGCGCTCTGTCACAGCACGGCTAATCACTGGTTGGTTCCCGCGCCTACTGGAATAGAATCCCTTGATTCTTTTGCGTCTGTCACTAACGCCCAGCACTTGCGGGTCTGAAGCACGTCACAGTCATTCATTACCGGAATCCTACTCGGAATACCACAGACAAGGTTAGACTTTCCGGATTCCCAGGATCCTACTCGGAATACCACAGACAAGGTGAGACTTTCCGGATCCTCATAAATACCGCCATCTATCTAGCTTATACCACGAAGATTCTGTTGGGGAATCTAAGAGATACACATTCAAGCTCTGTTGCATGTAGAACGGAAGTGGTTGTCAATCACACGCGTTCATAAGTGAGAATGATAATGAGCGTCACATAATCATCACATTCATAATGTTCTTGGGTGCGAATGAATATCTTGGAATAAGAATAAGATAGAATTGAATGGAATAAAATAGAATTGCATTAATACTTGAGGTACAGCAGAGCTCCACACCCTTAATCTATGGTGTGCAGAAACTCCACCGTTGAAAATACATAAGTAAAAGGTTCAGGCATGGCCGAATGGCCAGACCCCATGATCTGAGAACTAATCGTCCCCAAGATGTCTAATACAATAGTTAAATGTTCTATTTATAATAAACTAGCTCCTAGGGTTTACATGAGTAAGTAATTGATGCATAAATCCACTTCCGGGGCCCACTTGGTGTATGTTTGGGCTGAGCTTGATCAATCCACGAGTTGAGGCTTCTCTTGGAGTTGAACTCCGAGTTATGACGTGTTTTGGGCGTTCAACTCCGGATCATGACGTTTTTCTGGCGTTTAACTCCAGACAGCAGCATGTACTTGGCGTTCAACGCCAAGTTACGTCATCAATTTCCGAATAAAGTATGGACTATTATATATTACTGGAAAGCCCTGGATGTCTACTTTCCAACGCCGTTGAGAGCGCGCCAATTGGAGTTCTGTAGCTCCAGAAAATCAATTTTGAGTACAGGGAGGTCAGATTCCAACAACATCAGCAATCCTTTTGTCAGCCTTTTTCAGAGTTTTGCTCAAGTCCCTCAATTTCAGCCAGAAATTACCTGAAATCACAGAAAAACACACAAACTCATAGTAAAGTCCAGAAATGTGAATTTAACATAAAAACTAATGAAAACATCCCTAAAAGTAGCTTGAACTTACTAAAATCAACCTAAAAATAATGCCAAAAAGCGTATAAATTATCCGCTCATCACAACACCAAACTTAAATTGTTGCTTGTCCCCAAGCAACTGAAAATCAAATAGGATAAAAAGAAGAGAATATACTATAAATTCCAGAATATCAATGAATATTAATTATAATTAGATGAGCGGGACTTGTAGCTTTTTGCTTCTGAACAGTTTTGGCATCTCACTTTTTCCTTTGAAGTTTAGAATGATTGGCTTCTCTAGGAACTTAGAATTTTGGATAGTGTTATTGATTTTCCTAGTTAAGCATGTTGATTCTTGAACACAGCTACTTATGAGTCTTGGCCGTGGCCCTAAGCATTTTGTTTTCAAGTATTACCACCGGATACACAAATGCCACAGACACATGACTGGGTGAACGTTTTCAGATTGTGCCTCAGCTTTGCTAGAGTCCCCAGTTAGAGGTGTCCAGAGCTCTTAAGCACACTCTTTTGCTTTGGATCACGACTTTAACCACTCAGTCTCAAGCTTTTCACTTGGACCTTCATGACACAAGCACATGGTTAGGGACAGCTTGATTTAGCCACTTAGGCCTGGATTTAATTTCCTTGGGCCCTCCTATCCATTGATGCTCAAAGCCTTGGATCCTTTTTACCCTTGCCTTTTGGTTTTAAGGGCTACTGGCTTTTTCTGCTTGCTTTTTCTTTTTCTTTCTATATTTTTATTTTTATTTTTTTATTTTTTTTTTCGCAAGCTTCTTCTTGTTCACTGCTTTTTCTTGCTTCAAGAATCAATTTCATGATTTTTCAGATCCTCAATAACATTTCTCTTTGTTCATCATTCTTTCAAGAGCCAACAATTTTAACATTCATAAACAACAAGATCAAAAGACATATGCACTGTTCAAGCATTCATTCAGAAAACAAAAGTATTGCCACCACATCAATATAATTAAACTAAATTCAAGGATAAATTTGAAATTCATGTACTTCTTGTTCTTTTGAATTAAAACATTTTTCTTTTAAGAGAGGTGAAGGATTAATGGAATTTATTCATAGCTTTAAGACATAGTTACTACATACTAATGATCATGAAGTAGAGACACAAAACATAGATAAACATACAACATAAAAACCGAAAAGCAGAAAGAAATAAGAGCAAGGAATGAATCCACCTGAGTGAGGGTGGCGCCTTCTTGAAGGTCCAATGGTGCTCTTTGAGCTCCTCTATGTCTCTTCCTTGCTTCTGTTGAATGATTCCTAGTAATTTTGGTGTTCCTACCCTTAGTTGCTTCCAATGTTTGTGTGGAGGACAACTTATCCCCTGAGGTATCTCAGGGATCTCTTGATTTGCAGCCACATGTTCTACCACTGAGTTATGACGGCTTATATGAGTCTTTCTATCTCCCATGACTCAGAGGTGGAAGCTTTTGTCTTCCCTTTGAGGTTTCTTTGGCCTTAGGTGCCATTAATGGTAATGGAAAAGCAAAAAAAAGCTATGCTTTTACTACACCAAACTTAAAATATTGCTCGCCCTCGAGCAAGAGAAGAAAGAAGAAGAAGAAAATGGAGGTGAGTGAGGGGAGATGGATTCGGCTATATGGGTGGGGGTGGGTGGGAGAGAGAAGTTGAATTGTAAAGGTAGGTGGGGTGAATGGAGAAGAGTCGATAGATATAGGTGGTGAATGAAAAACAGAAGGGATGACCATGAATGGAGAGAGAGAGGGCGAGGTAGGTGGGGATCCTGTGAGGTCCACAGATCCTGAGGTGTCAAGGAATTCCATCCCTGCACCAAATAGGTATGTAAAATGCCTTCATGCACCATTCTGGCGTTCAAACGCCCATTGGTGCATGTTCTGGGCGTTCAACGCCCAAATGTAACATGTTTCTGGCGTTGAACGCCAGTTTCATGCTTGTTACTGGCGTTCAGCGCCAGTTTTTTCCTCTCTAGGCACATTCCTGGCGTTCAGCGCCAGGATGTTGCTTGTTTCTGGCGTTCAGCGCCAGAATGGTGCTCTGTTCTGGCGTTGAACGCCGGCCAGATGCATCTTACTGGCGTTGAACGCCAGCCTGTGCGTCCTCCAGGGTGTGAATTTTTTCTTCTGCTGTTTTTGATTCTGTTTTTAATTTTTATGATTTTTTCGTGACTCCTCATGATCATGTACCTAATAAAACGCAAAATAACAATAAAATAGAATAAAATAAAATTAGATAAATAAAATTGGGTTGCCTCCCAACAAGCGCTTCTTTAATGTCAATAGCTTGACAGTGGCTCTCATGGAGCCACAAGGTGATCAGGTCAATGTTGTATAGTTGTCCACACCAAACTTAGAGTTTGGATATGGGGTTTTAACACCAAACTTAGAGTTTGGTTGTGGCCTCACAACACCAAACTTAGAGTTTGACTGTGTGGGCTCTTCTTGACTCTGAACTGAGAGAAGCTCTTCATGCTTACTCTCTTCTGTCACAGAGGGATGGCCATGTGCCTTAAACACAAGGTAGTCCCCATTCAATTGAAGGACTAATTCACCTCTGTTGACATCTATCACAGCTCCTGCTGTGGCTAGGAAAGGTCTTCCAAGGATGATGCAATCATCCTCTTCCTTCCTAGTGTCTAAGATTATGAAATCAGCAGGGATGTAAAGGCCTTCAACCTTTACTAACACGTCCTCTACTATTCCATAAGCTTGTCTCAATGACTTGTCTGCCAGTTGTAATGAGAACAAGGCAGGTTGTACCTCAATGATCCCCAGCTTCTCCATTACAGAGAGTGGCATAAGATTTATCCCTGACCCCAGATCACACAGAGCTTTTTCAAAGATCATGGTGCCTATGGTACAAGGTATTAAGAACTTGCCAGGATCTTGTTTCTTTTGAGGTAGAATTTTCTGAATCCAAGTATCCAGTTCATTAATGAGCAAGGGAGGTTCACTTTCCCAAGTCTTATTACCAAATAACTTGGCATTCAGCTTCATGATAGCTCCTAAATATTGAGCAACTTGCTCTCCAGTCACATCTTCATCCTCTTCAGAGGATGAATAGTCTTCAGAGCTCATGAATGGCAGAAGGAGATTTAATGGAATCTCTATGGTCTCTATATGAGCCTCGGATTCCTTTGGATCCTCAATAGGAAACTCCTTCTTGCTTGAGGGAAGTCCCAGGAGGTCTTTCTTACTCGGATTTTCGTCCTCCTCCTCCCTTGTGCATTCGGCCATGTTGACTATGTCAATAGCCTTGCACTCTCCTTTTGGATTTTCTTCTGTATTGCTTGGAAGAATACTGGGAGGAGTTTCAATGACTTTCTTACTCAGCTGGCCCACTTGTGCCTCCAGATTTCTAATGGAGGATCATGTTTCACTCATGAAACTGAAAGTGGCCTTTGATAGATCAGAGACTACATTGGCTAAATTAGAGGTGTTTTGTTCAGAATTCTCTATCTGTTGCTGAGAAGATGATGGATATGGCTTACTATTGCTCAGCCTATTGCGTCCACCATTGTTAAAACCTTGTTGAGGTTTTTGTTGATCCTTC
This sequence comes from Arachis stenosperma, assembly GCF_014773155.1. NCBI lineage: Eukaryota > Viridiplantae > Streptophyta > Magnoliopsida > Fabales > Fabaceae > Arachis > Arachis stenosperma. The sequence continues at coordinate 127,840,395 of NC_080385.1, read as the reverse complement.
CATGAGAAATTTGGGTGATTTCTCCATGATGAGTTATAGGTGTTTCCATAAGGTTCACCCATGTAATTAACCTCTGCCATGGCAGGGTTCTCAGGATCATAAGCTTCTTCAGAAGCTGCCTCTCTAGTACTGTTGGATGCATGTTGCCATCCATTCAGATTTTGAGAGATTATGTTGACTTGTTGAGTCAACACCTTGTTCTGAGCCAATATGGCATTCAGAGCATCAATTTCAAGAACTCATTTCTTCTGAGGTATCCCATTATTCACGGAATTCCTCTCAGAAGTGTACATGAACTGGTTGTTTACAACCATGTCAATGAGTTCTTGAGCCTCTTCAGGCGTTTTCTTCAGGTGAATAGATCCACCTGCAGAATGGTCCAATGACATTTTCGAAAATTCAGAGAGACCATAATAGAATATATCTAAAATGGTCCATTCTGAAAACATGTCAGATGGACATCTTTTGGTCAGCTGTTTGTATCTTTCCCAAGCTTCATAGAGGGATTCACCATCTTTTTGTTTGAAGGTTTGAACATCCACTCTCAGCTTGCTCAGCTTTTGAGGAGGAAAGAATTTATCCAAGAAGGCAGTGACCAGCTTATCCCAGGAGTCCAGGCTATCCTTGGGTTGTGAATCCAACCATATTCTAGCTTTGTCTCTTACAGCAAAAGGGAAAAGCATGAGTCTGTAGACTTCAGGATCAACTCCATTCGTCTTTACAGTCTCACAAATCTGCAAGAACTCAGTTAAGAACTGATAGGGATCTTCAGATGGAAGTCCATAAAACTTGCAATTTTGTTGCATTAAAGCAACTAGCTGAGGTTTCAGCTCAAAGTTGTTGGCTCCAATGGCAGGAATGGAGATGCTTCTTCCATCAAACTTGGACGTTGGCTTTGTGAAGTCACCAAGCATTCTCCTTGCATTATTATTATTTTCGGCTGCCATCTCCTTCTCTTGTTCGAGGATTTCTGAAAGGTTATTTCTGGATTGTTGTAATTTAGCTTCTCTTAATTTTCTCTTCAAAGTCCTTTCAGGTTCTGGATCAATTTCAACAAGAGTGCCTTTATCCCTATTCCTGCTCATATGAAAGAGAAGAAAACAAGAAAAGAAGAGGAATCCTCTATGTCACAGTATAGAGATTCCTTTATGTTAGTAGAAAAAGAAGGGGTAGAAGAATGAAGAGGGAGATTCGGATTTTGGATGAAGAGAGGTGGAGAGAAGTGTTAGTAATTAAATAATTAAATAGAAGAAGAAAAGAGAAGGGAGATTTCGAAAATAATTTTGAAAAAGAGATTAGTAATTTTTGAAAATTAGAGATAAAATGTAATTAAAATTAAAACATGAAACAATTAGTTAATTAAAAAGAACTTTTGAAAAAGGGGTGAGATATTTTCGAAAATTAGAGAGGAAAAAGTAGTTAGGTGGTTTTGAAAAAGATAAGAAACAAACAAGAAGTTAGTTAGTTGATTGAAAAAGATTTGAAATCAAAATTGAAAAAGATAAGAAGATAGTAAGTTAGATAAGATATTTTGAAATCAAATTTTGAAAAAGATAAAATTTTTGAAAAAGATAAAAAGATTTAGTTCAAAAATTTTGAAATTATTTACTTCACTAACAAGAAACTACAAGATAAGATTCTAGAACTTAAAGATTGGACCTTTCTTAACAAGAAGTAACAAACTTCAAATTTTTGAACCAATCACATTAATTATTAGTGAATTTTCGAAAATATGATGTAAAGATAAGGAAAAGATTTTGAAAATATTTTGAAAAAGATTTTTGAAATTTTCGAAAAATAGAAAAAAATGAAAAAGATTTTATTTTTGAAAAGGGTTTTAAAAAAAATAAGAACTTTAAAATTGAAATTTTGACTTGACTTGTAAGAAATAACTAATTTTTAAAATTTTTGACCAAGTCAATCCCAAAATTTCGAAAATTTGGAGGGAAATAAGGAAAAGATATATATTTTTTTTTTTGAATTTTTAATTATGAGAGAGAAAAACAACAAAAATACTTAATGCATGAAACTTTTAGATCAAAACAATGAATGCTTGTAAAAATGCTATGAATGTCAAGATGAACACCAAGAACACTTTGAAGATCATGATGAACATCAAGAACAAAATTTTAAAAAATTTTTGATACAAAGAAAACATGCAAGACACCAAACTTAGAAATCTTTAATGCATGGACTCTAACAAACAAAAAATGCATATGAAAAATAACAAACAACACAAAACAAGAAAACATCAAGATCAAACAAGAGGACTTATCAAGAACAACTTGAAGATCATGAAGAACACTATGAATGCATGAAATTTTCGAAAAATGCAAGAAATTTTTTTTTTAAAGCATGCAATTGACACCAAACTTAAAAATTGACTCAAAACTCAAACAAGAACACAAAATATTTTTCATTTTTATGATTTTATGATTTTTTGGATTTTTATTAATTTTTTTTCGAAAATATATTTTAGAAAAACGAAAAAGAAAAGAAAAATTTTGAAAAAGATTTTTGAAAAGAAAATTACCTAATCTGAGCAACAAGATGAACCGTCAGTTGTCCATACTCGAACAATCCCCGGAAACGGCGCCAAAAACTTGGTGGACGAAATTGTGATCCATGTTCTTTTGTACTTGTATGAAATCATTATTATGGCATCGGTTGTTTTCACAACTCTGTTCAACTAACCAGCAAGTGTACTGGGTCGTCCAAGTAATAAACCTTACGTGAGTAAGGGTCGATCCCACAGAGATTGTTGGCATGAAGCAAGCTATGGTCACCTTGTAAATCTCAGTTAGGCAGATTAAATTTGTTTATGGTTTCGAAAATAGAAATAAGAAAATAGAAATAATAAAAGGGATAGAATACTTATGCAGATTCATTGGTGGGAATTTCAGATAAGCGAATGGAGAGACTGTATGGCTCAAGGACGCCTACTTTCCTACTGCTTCAACTCAATCCTTCTTACTCCTTTCCATGGCAAGCTGTGTATAGGGGTTCACCGTTCGACGATGGCTACTTTCAGTCCTCTCGGGAAAATGGTCCTCTGCGGCTGTCACTCGCATGGCTAATCGTCTGGAGGCATCACCTGGCCGAAGGCTACATCCCATCCTCGTAGTGAAAACTACGCTCACGCGCTCTGTCACAGCACGGCTAATCACTGGTTGGTTCCCGCGTCTACTGGAATAGAATCCCTTGATTCTTTTGCGTCTGTCACTAACGCCCAGCACTTGCGGGTCTGAAGCACGTCACAGTCATTCATTACCGGAATCCTACTCGGAATACCACAGACAAGGTTAGACTTTCCGGATTCCCAGGATCCTACTCGGAATACCACAGACAAGGTGAGACTTTCCGGATCCTCATAAATGCCGCCATCTATCTAGCTTATACCACGAAGATTCTGTTGGAGAATCTAAGAGATACACATTCAAGCTCTGTTGCATGTAGAACGGAAGTGGTTGTCAATCACACGCGTTCATAAGTGAGAATGATAATGAGCGTCACATAATCATCACATTCATCATGTTCTTGGGTGCGAATGAATATCTTGGAATAAGAATAAGATAGAATTGAATGGAATAAAATAGAATTGCATTAATACTTGAGGTACAGCAGAGCTCCACACCCTTAATCTATGGTGTGCAGAAACTCCACCGTTGAAAATACATAAGTAAAAGGTTCAGGCATGGCCGAATGGCCAGCCCCCATGATCTGAGAACTAATCGTCCCCAAGATGTCTAATACAATAGTTAAATGTTCTATTTATAATAAACTAGCTCCTAGGGTTTACATGAGTAAGTAATTGATGCATAAATCCACTTCCGGGGCCCACTTGGTGTATTTTTGGGCTGAGCTTGATCAATCCACGAGTTGAGGCTTCTCTTGGAGTTGAACTCCGAGTTATGACGTGTTTTGGGCGTTCAACTCCGGATCATGACGTTTTTCTGGCGTTTAACTCCAGACAGCAGCATGTACTTGGCGTTCAACGCCAAGTTACATCGTCAATTTCCGAATAAAGTATGGACTGTTATATATTGCTGGAAAGCCCTGGATGTCTACTTTCCAACGCCGTTGAGAGCGCGCCAATTGGAGTTCTATAGCTCCGGAAAATCCATTTTGAGTGCAGGGAGGTCAGATTCCAACAGCATCAGCAGTCCTTTTGTCAGCCTTTTTCAGAGTTTTGCTCAAGTCCCTCAATTTCAGTCAGAATTTACCTGAAATCACAGAAAAACACACAAACTCATAGTAAAGTCCAGAAATGTGAATTTAACATAAAAACTAAGGAAAACATCCCTAAAAGTAGCTTGAACTTACTAAAAATTACCTAAAAACAATGCCAAAAAGCGTATAAATTATCCGCTCATCAACCACTGCATCTTACCAGGAGTCTTGACTCTTACCCGGAGCAAATGGATAATACCACTGCATCTTACCTGGAGTCTCAACATATATCCGAAGCGAGTGGACAACACCATCACCTCTTACCCGATCAAATATATCTCATAATCAATCAATTTATTCAATTATCATACTTTAATATCAATATTCATCATCCTTCACTCAAGTTCAAACATCATCAACCCATCTCTCATTCAATTTGCAATTCATCATTATCATCATCATATTTATCAATCACTTCTTATTTAACATCACCCACACTTTGTTAATTCAGTTATCACTTCCCAAAACTCTCCCAAATATCTTCTTAATTTATTTAACAGACTCATCCTCATTCTAAGACTTAAAGGCTTACTAACAGACCATAATCAAGTGTAAAAGGGGTTTGGATAGCTAGAGGTTTGTTTAAATATTCAAAAATATCAGATTTGGCCAAAATAGAGGTTTCGGATACGAATGCCATGTTTCACATACGCAGGGCTGTAAATCTGCCCATCTCGCGTATGCGTGGTACTGCCCGCGTATGTGGGCTTGTAATCTTCCCATTTCATGTACGCACGCATACGCCCACGTATGCGGGACGTCTGGACAGAGCCCAGAGTCTGCGTCACATGTGTGTTTGCATACGCATACCCAGCAAAAGTAGTAAAAAGCTGTTAAGTTCTGCAGAATTCCCTTTTTTATACCAAACTTCCCACATGCATAACTTTTACTTAAAAATCGTTTAGTCCATCCTTCAAACGGCATAAACTTCACAAACTCAATTTTTATTTGGAATAAGTTACACAAAATTTAAGGATTTGGAAGCTAAGTTATAGCCTGGCGAAGTTTGGTCAAAAATCAAGTTTTACCAAAAATACCAAACCTCTATTTTACTAAAACTCATATTTTAAAATCAATAGTTTACTCCCCAAATCAACACCAATTGAGTCCAAAATAAGTCTATATCCATTTTTATCTTTTCACATTATACCTTTGTCTCAATTATGTCCATTCTCATACCAAACAATCCAAATTCAAAATGACATAACTTATTATTCATCAAGCTACCAACATCTTAATTCATTATCATCATCAATCATCACAATCATTAATCATCAACTCATTGTTGTCATCAAACATCACAATCATCATTGTTCAACACATGCTAATAATCAATTTCAACGTTTTTACCAGTCACTAAGCTTTAACAAGTCCTCATAGTTCAACTTAACCTATGGTCAACTAGCCTACGTTTTCACGTTACGTTAAATATTATCTATGAGAAACCAAAATCATACCATGTCTGATTTCTCCCTAGCCAAAATCACCTCAAATTGCCTCTTCTTCATAGGCTCCAAGTCACAATTTCCAATTTTGCAAGCCCAATCACCTGAATTTTATTCCATATCGCCAAATTAAACTCTAAATCAACAAGAATTCAATCTACATCACATAATATCATTATAATCATTATAGGGCTCGCTAATTCAATGATTCATAGGGTTCAACAAGTTCTTATCTTTCCCATGAGTCAAACGGGCAATACCCAGTGATTACCCGCTGCTAGAGTTCACCTAAACCATCAAAATCATTCAATTTCTCAATAACAAAACCTAAGATTTTCGAAACTGAAAAGGGGAGATTTGGGTGAAGAAATGTGATTTCCTTATGGTGCGGTGTTTCAAATACGAAAACTTGCCGGCAAGTACACCGGGTCATACCAAGTAATAACTCAGGTGAGTGAGTGTCGATTCCATGAGCATTAATGGATCAAGCAACAATAGTTGAGTGATTAAGCTAGTCGGAGAAGCAAATAAGAGTGTTTTGAGTTCTAAATTGCATCAAACAATAATTCAGAGAATTCAAGTAAGCAAACAGTGAATGGGTTGTGAATTTAATATGAGAAAACAGTTAAGGCTTTGCAGATGTTAAATTTCCAGATTAATGGTTCTTATCACTCACTTTAATCATACAAAGGTTCTATTCATGGAAAACTTTAATTTACTAAATCCTAATTCCTTAATAATTAATCTCTTCTAACCAAACCAACCGCCAATTCCTTGGTCACTTAATTTAAATTAGAAGTTTAAATCCAATCCTAGTTTATGAGCCACACAAATCCTAAGTACCCAAAGATAAGATGATTATATGTCACGTATCACGTTAACTCCAGGTAATTAGAGAATTGTGAGGAGTTGATTTCAAGCTATTATTCAAATGATTTAACTTTTCCGAAATTCAACAAGAATTCAAGTAGAAAAATAATTATCTTCCAATATACTCTAATCCCTAGGATGAAGAACAAAATCAATACTTGAATATAAAACAATGCATTAATTAAGAGAAAAGTGACAACTATATTAATCCATTAAAATAACAGAGCTCTTAACCTTAACAAAGGAGGTTTGGTTGCACATGGCTCAGAGAAAAACCTAGGGTTGTAAAAAGTCTGGAAATATGGAATGAGGAAGAAGAAGAGAAGAGATCCCGAAGGGCTAAATCTTTTCCACTTTTTATATCTAATCCTAATTGATTTAAAAATCAAATAAAATTAAAATACAAACCCTAAAAGATTTTGTTTTATTTTAATTAAAAATCTAAAACTAAAAGCTAAACAAGGTTTCTTGTGTATCTTGAAAATGCGCTACTGGCGCTAAACGCTAGGAGCCTTGAAAGAGAAGTTAATAAAAAATGAAACAGAAATCACATCACTTACGAAAGATAAGCATAGATGGATAAGCAAGATCGAAAGGAAGGTTAAAAACATATATATATGCATCAGAATTCCAAAATACAGATAACCAACTCCGAACTCAACCTGCGAATCTAAGGCCGGCCAGCGTATATATACATACATACATATATATATATATATATATATATATATATATATATATATAAAGAAATTATTTTTAGCTGGATTATTATTACAAGTCTTCTTGATAAACCTCAAATATTTTATAGTTACAACTTTGAAGTAGCAGTGAGAACTGTTAATACGTTGGTCAGCCCAGATTGTAATCCCGGTTGTAAGTCCTAGTAAGGCAGTGAATCCGTTGATTAACGAGGGTGGTCCCGTAACTCACAAAGTTCTAACCATAAAATGGCTAGTTTATTGAGAACGATGAGTAGTTTAAATCTACGGAAAAATAACTCTTTAGTGATAAAAACAGATAATGATGAAGCTTCCACCTCTGGAACTAAAAATGAATTAGAAATAGCTAAGTTAGAAGAAAGTTTTCATAATTGGAATATACCTATAATAGATAAAGATAAAGTATATAAAAAGAGAAACTTCTGGGAAGGAAGAAATTATGAAATTCATATGTTAGAATATTGTAAACCAGGAACAAGTAATAATAAGATTATTACCATCTTAGAAGAGGATAAATTGAAAGAACATAGTAGTAAAGGATATAACTTCATCCATATAGGATTAATACAAGTAGCAGTAAAACCTAATTTTAGAATAGGAATTAATCTGCCTATATTATTAACTTTAAGAGATACCAGATTCCAAAATTTTAGTGACTCATTAATAGGAATATTAGAAAGTAACTGTCATGATGGACCAATTTTCTTTAATTGTTACCCAAATTATGCTATGAATTTAAAAAATGAATACACATGGCAAGCGTTAAAATTACAAGTAAGATCTGATGAGACAATTATAAATGAGAAATATGATCCATTCGAAATAATCTATAGAATATATTATAAAATTACTAAGGTTAATTATGACTTTAAAGCATTAAGACAATCCTCAAAAGAAGAAACGATAATCATGCATGCAAATTTAAAAAGATCTAATATACAAACACCTAGAAGATTAAGACATGAAGAATTAAAAAGTAGAATGCCTGAAGAATGGATAATACCTGATGGTATTGAAGAACCACAAATACAAAATACTAGGATAAGAGAAATAATAAGAGAAGGACCTGATATTAGAATCAGGATGAATAGATCCCAATCATTAAGAATTCCTGATAATGTTGAAACTATTAGCCATAGAAATTCTATAGATAATTCATCAATAGGAAATATCGATGATATTGTAGGAATTGACAACAGAAGGCCACATATAGCCACTGCTGTATATAAATCACCGTCAGAATTTGATCCAAGAGAATCACAAGTTTTATCAGTAATTATAAAGGAAGAACCATTTGAGATTGATAAAGAGTGGATAAGACAAGATTTTAATGCTGATTATAATAAATCACTAAGAGATTGGTATTTTACCAACCATTCAGAAAATGAAGTTATTAGACTAAGAGAACTATTCTATGATTTTATGAAAGAAAATAGAATTAGCTTATACTTCTTTGACTGGTACGTTAATTATTACTCCAAACCCGATAAGAAATTATGTCCTTTAACAAAACCAACTGTAGTTTGGAAGACAAGCTCAGGATCAGTAATAGAATCTGAATACCCTCCTAAAGAAACTATTAAAATACCAATTGGAAAAGACCTAGAAGTTGAAGCAACACCCTATAAAGATAGCAATGCAGATAGAAATATAGAAAAAAGAGATATTAAGAAATTACATCAATAATTAAATTTTACTAATACCATGTTAGATATAATGAAAAATCAATTAGGAAGAATGGAAAATATGGAAAAAGTCCTTAAGGTGGAAAAACCCATAGAAAAACCTATATATAAATTACAAAGTTTAGATAATATTAGCTTAAAATCCAAAGTAGAAACAGAGGTTGAAGAACTAAAAGAAAAACTCAGAAGTATTAGTCTAGGAAAATTGACAATTAATACATTACAAAAGGAAGAAGAATTAGAACTAAATAAAATATCCTATAAAAGAGATTACCCTAAAACCAGAAATTATTATCCTAGACCATCACCAGTAGATGTAGGTCTAGAAGAGCGAACACAATTAGTACAAAATAGCTTCTCAGGATCAGACTTAGTAGAATGGAATATAGATGGATTAAGTGAACAAGCCATTTTAGACCAAATGTGTAATATGACTATGGCAGCAACTGCCTATAAGATGAGAAAGGCTTCTGATAAAGAAGCAGCAATCATGATAACCCAAGGATTTACAGGACAATTAAAAGGTTGGTGGGATAATTTCCTCAGCGTCCAAGAAAAAGAATTAATTATAAATAGTATTAAACAAGAAGATCAGTCACCAGACGCTACATCCACGTTAATATATACCATTATTAAAAATTTTGTAGGAGATCCTAGTATTTTTAAAGATAGGATACATACTCAATTAATGAATTTAAGATGTCCAACCATGTCTGATTATAGATGGTATAAAGATGTTTTTATGTCAAAAGTTATGATAAGAGATGATGCACATGCGCCTTTCTGGAAAGAAAGATTCGTAGCAGCCTTACCAAAACTATTCTCTGAAAAAGTATTACAAAAACTACAAACATAGTTTGGGACCCAGATTCCCTATAATTCATTAACCTTTGGTCAGTTGCATAATATAATAGTACAAACAGGTATAGAAGTATGCACAGATACCAAGATACAACAGAAAATAAAACAAGAAAGTATCACGGGTAAAAGAGAGCTTGGCACTTTTTGTTATCAATATGGAATAACTCCTGAAAAAGCACCTAGTGGACAGCATAAAGTTAAAAAGAGAAAATTTTATAAAAAATCTAAATATAATATAGACAAACCCCTTTATTATGAACAGAAATATCATAAAAAATTCCATAAGACTCCTAAAGGAAAACCTAAATTTTCTAATAAGAAAAAACCAGTAACATGCTGGAAATGTAAAAAACAAGGACATTATGCTAATAAGTGTCGACAGAACAAAAAATAAATAAAATAGAAAATAAAGAAATTAAGCATGCTTTGACAGCTATACTAATCAATTCAGAGTCAGAAGAAGAATCAAGTTATGAGGGTTCTTCTGAAACTGAAGACTATTTTATACAACAATTAGACTTTATGTCAGAAGAAGAGAGCTCAGGAGGAAATAGTGGAAATGAGGAACAGGATAATAATAATTGTTTAGGAATAGGATTATGTAATTGTAGAAACTGTGAAAAAACTGTAAATGTTTTAACTAAAGAACAAACCTCTACACTAGTCAAAATAATTGACAAGTTAGAAGATACACCATTAAGGGATGAGTTTATAAGACAATTAGCTGAATTAGTTAAAAAAGAAGAAGAAAGTAAGCAAGAAATAAGACCAATAGAAATAAAAGAAATTTATAATCGTTTTAAAAATCCACAAGAAGAAGTTTCCCTTAATTCTCTCAAAGAAGAGATAAAAAAGTTAAAAAGAGAAGTTTCAGAATTAAAACAACAAAACATTAATATGGACTACAGATTACTAAAAATAGAAGGAGAAAACACAATAAAAATCCAAGAACAAGCTTTGCAAAATAATGAAGGGACTAGTAATATAACAATCCCCGAGAATTATATTAACCTAGGTACAGAAAATTATATAAATATATTAACATTATTGGTAAGTCAAAAATGGTTCACTACGATAACTTTAATAGTAGGAGAAGAAAAATTTGATTTAATAGCTATGGTAGATTCAGGAGCTGATGTTAATTGTATACAAGAAGGATTAATACCCACAAAATATTATGAGAAAACTACAGAAAGAGTCTTAATGGCAGAAAATGACAAAATGACTATAGATTATAAGTTATCTAAAGCAAAAATTTGTAAAAATAGGGTATGCTTTGCCACTACATTCTTTTTAGCAAGAAATATATCTCACCAAGTTATATTAGGAAATCCTTTTACTTTATTATTATATCCCTTTAATGTCGACATCGACGGAATAACTTGTACAAGAATCCCTAATCATCCTGTCCATTTTGAATTTCTCACAAGACCAAAACAGCATGAACTCAATATGTTACAACACCTATCTACACAGGTTAGTGTAATGGAAACAGAAGTAAAACAAATTAATTGTTTGAGTCTAGAGAAAATTTTACAACACTTACCGCGCCAAGTTAATATTATAGAAAGAAAAACAAGACAAATTAACTACTTAAACCAAGAAATTACACATAAAAGAATAGAAGAACAATTACAAACTTTAGAAATACAAGATAAAGTAAAAGCAATCGAAGAAAAAATTAAAAAAGAATTATGTAGTCTAAACCCCACAGCTTTTCAGCATAGAAAATTACATGAA